>NC_139716.1:2972891-3165391 GCF_964188405.1 Protomyctophum parallelum | reverse complement strand
CAATGTCTTTATAAGTTGCACCAGTAAATAGAGTAGAAGCACTCATCAACAAATTGCTTACAGGAAGGCCTCTCCTATTACTACAGGAGGACCATTGGCCTGTGTGATTAGAGTCCTTTAGGCAAGTCCATTGTACAGACATTTTGGTGGCTTTTCTTTCTATCTTTAGATCAGCTGGATCAATAACTGCACCACATTCACGGCATTTACGGAACATTTCCAGTATTTTGGATTCGGACACCATCCATTTTTTTTCTTTCAAGCCTACTGGTCCATTTGAACTAACAGATGATCTTCTGGAGCTAGATGTAGATGTTATGGTGCTTGGTACAAAGCTGACATCTCTGGAATCAATGGACTCACCAAAGGAAGAGTCCATCTCGCTCAAATTAGGTTCCAATTCTGCACTCTGAAAATATATAAATAATAAACAATTAAAATTCTCAGCAAAATTATTGATAGTTAGGAACAGTTACAGTTTCATTTGGTTTCATGTATACACTCAAGAGTTATAGGGGTCCCTGCGCCCTGGCCTGGCCTACTCAATCAGTGGTTCTCAAGTGTCATGGAAGTCTAGGGGTCCTTGACAGTATTCCAGGAGGTCCCCACTCCCCGGCAAAACATGAAAGGACTGCTGAATTTGGCTATATGAAATCAGAATATGAGGACAAAGTATTTCTGAAATACTTGGGTAAAATATTTATTTCAAGTATTGGATAATCAATTACCAGCAATGCTAGACCAGAAGTGGAGGGTCGGTTGACCTTTGAAGTTTGTAGTGGGCTTGAAAGGACCCTTTTTAGACCAACAGATCTTGGTGTGGAAAATGGAGATACTATAGCACCCAAAACGTCTTGGTTTTCCTAAAAATATATGTAGTGCCAATAAACAACAACTCACCACTGCTGTATGTAGACCAGAAGTGGAGGGCCGGTTGACCTTTGAAATTTGTAGTAGGCTTAGACCAACAGACTTCGGTGTGGAACGTACCAAAGGAGATCCTATGGCACCCAAAACATCTTTGTTTTCCTAAAATAGAAAATAAAAAGAAGAGTTCTTAGCACAGTCCAAAAACAATGGTTTTATTACAAAATCGTTTTATTATAAAAAAAGGTTTGATATGCCATAGCAATCATATGTAATGTGAATAACAACAACTCACCACTGCTGTATGTAGACCAGAAGTGGAGGGCCGGTTGACCTTTGAAATTTGTAGTAGGCTTAGACCAACAGACTTCGGTGTGGAACGTACCAAAGGAGATCCTATGGCACCCAAAACATCTTTGTTTTCCTAAAATAGAAAATAAAAAGAAGAGTTCTTAGCACAGTCCAAAAACAATGGTTTTATTACAAAATCGTTTTATTATAAAAAAAGGTTTGATATGCCATAGCAATCATATGTAATGTGAATAACAACAACTCACCACTGCTGTATGTAGACCATAAGTGGAGGGCCGGTTGACGGTTTGTAGTGGGCTTAGAAGACCAACAGATTTCGGTGTGGACAGACCAACTTCTCCTATGGCACCCAAAACATCTTCCTTTTCCTAAGCCCAGTCCAAAAACAATGGGATTTATTAGAATAATAAAAAAAGTGATCGTGCCTTTCATCACAATGATAACATCTGATGATGTCAACATGATGTCCAATCATATGAGCACATTCCATGCTCAAACTGACAGAAAGACAGACACACAAAGCTGTGCATAGTATCGGCTGCACCGCTCAAAAATGTTTGATACGTTTACATCTAGGGATGGGTATCATTAGGATTTTTTCGAGTCCGGTACCGATTCCGGTTCTGCTTATCGATTCCGGTTCTTAACGGTTCCCTATTTCGGTTCCAAAATGATATAAAAGAGGTCAAATGTTTAACAAAAAAGCTCAATGTCAATTTAAGACATATAATGAATAAATGGTGTAACATCCTCTTCCTCCTCATTCAGTTGAGCCATTTGTGGATAATATAGTAAAAAAATAAATGGTATAAACTTAAGGTCAATTGTTTTTCACAAAGCTTTTATTACAAAGACTTTGCTTTAAGACAGATGAATAGAGTATAGACCAACATCCTTTCCTTTAACAGTTGAGCCATTTGTGGATACTACAGTTACCTCTTACTACTACTGACAATGACAACAAATATGCCTGAGAGACTACACAACATAAACATCACTGCAACACAAAGTCAGAAATCTAGAAAAAAATATCATGTGGTGCACAGTCTGCATGGCATGTCAGAGCAGAGTGTATAATGTATACTAAAGACATGTATAATGAATAGTATAACATCTTCTCCTTTATTGAGCCATTTGTGGATAATATAGTGATTCTTTTAAATGTATCTATATAATATCGATTCTGTATTTACCCAGGGCAATAGTGTTGTAGGCTACTTCTCTTACCAATAACAAATAAAAGCATGTCGAGATCTGAGAGCAACACACACACGATTGACTGTGTAAATTAGCATCGCTAATGAAGGGGAAGGGGCAGCGCGTCAATGGGGGATCATTGAAAACAAAGGCTGTGGTTTGCTACTAACAGAAATGTGCATGCACACGGGCTGCCCAAAGTAGGCTATCTTTTGTTGTTTTTTCGCCACCTCTCGAAGTTAAGACTGGGTATCTGACCCTACGCCGTGATCACACACACACACACTCACAGTCACACACACACACGGGTGCGCACTCGAAGTGAGTGCACCGACGCTTTCTCTCCTTGTCTCATGTTGATTCAATGCTGCGCAGCCAGGCGCCAGCGTGCTGCGCACGTATGCAGTAGTGAAGACTCATACAAGGCGCAAGATTCCTGTCCCCTCTTAAAAAGTTTCCTTCCATAAACTTTACTTGAAAATTACGTTTAAGAAACTTTAATAATGATGTCGCCTCAGTGCCTCTCTAGACTCCTCGACAACTAACTCCATGCAGAGAGATGGCTCCGCCTCTGCAAGCCACAAGCCCACAACTCGGCGCTGATGCAACGCGGTGTAGGCTTGTAGATCAGCTCTGTTCCCTGCACATCTATTAAGGGAAGAAAATAAATAAATTGCGTGTGACCGCGTGTCTGTGGGAACCGATAGAAAGAACCGAAATTGAATTATTGTAATGGGTACCCGGTACCCAGGCACGTTCGGTTCGGTACATACTTGGTACCGAGATTCGGGACCCACCCCTATTTACATCCATAGCTATCATATGTACTATGTAGTGACAACAACTCACCACAAATCTTTCTCTTATAACTGGGAATGCCCGATACACTGCATGTCTGGCAGGCTTTGTGTGTGACACTCGAAACACACCACTATTGGAAAGCTTCTGTTGTGGGCTATAGACAATCAGTTGCAGGCCAGAAGGTCCAATAGAAGCAGGCCCCTCGTCATCATCTATAATGGGTTCATTGTTCCCACCACCTCCTACACATGTCTAAGGACAAAAATAAATAACAAGACAGAATTGTTATTGATATTATACTGTCAAAGTGAAATTGTTTCATTACTAAAGTAGTGTTTGTTTACCTAAAAATATATATCAGAAGGGTGGTTTGATGTAGTCACCACTGTCAAGGTGACAACAGCATCAAACCACCCTTATTGAAATATATTTCTTCTGCTACAAATGTATTTTGGAAAAATAAATAAAGCACTCTATAAACATGCAAATAGACACCCATCAATCCTATCACTCTGTTTCACACATTCCAATCAGCCTATTTGAATGTCGATTGCATGTATACAGTCACAAGTCAAGTAAGTTGCAGTGCCAAAAATAATAATAATTAGGTAGAGGGTGATCAGATGAGTATTTCACATTACAGTGATGCAATGTAACACAAGTAAAATAGTAATAAAACTGACTATTATGTGTCTGTGATTCCATTAGTGTACATGTACAGTAGAATCAAATAGACATATCACAGGTCTGTGGCCTGGTAAAATGCTACATATGGACATTGGACATTTACTTTGTCCATTAGGTCCTTGACAGACAGATACATATATATTACATAAAATAACTGATAGGTTATTGTATGTATGTGTCTCAAAGCAACGCAATTGAAACATAATAGCCAATAAAGTACATTCAATACAGTTTGTCTGTAACAAAATAAACAACTACAAGTACATACCAAGACAATATTATTTACCTCGTCCTCTTGCCTGACAGACAACGCTCTTGGAACAGCTTCTGCCTTCAGATGAAGCTTCACGATGAAGCTTCACTGCTTCACGGCTTCACAGGTTCTTGGATTTTGAATGTAGTCTTCTTTATCGAAGTGAGCACCACAAACCCTCAAATCTTTAGCGCGCAGCTGTACTTCTGAACATTCTACGTCCATTTGTAGATTTACGAGCCATAGTTTGAGAATTGGCAGAGATTTCAATGGAAGTCTGTGGAAGCTGAGCGTGTCAAACGGGCTCATTATATTATCACAATTTGGATAAGCGCAACGACGAACCATGACTTTATCTGGTGAAAAACATGAAACGACAAAAATAACTGAACGCAGTATTACCAAACTTCAAACTAGTAAACTACCAATTGTTTTCCGACGTGTCTGTGTAGCTGTAGCATATACTGTCTGGTCTGAACGAACGTGCTGCTGGAGGCTGCCATGTTGTCTTGTCGCAGCTCAACGCGTCAGTTTGTCACCTCCCCTTTCACAAGAAAAGGCCCGTGAAATTTGTCAGATATAATTTCATAGGGTGTAGGAGGGTTATCGTAAATAATAATAAAGAAATCGCCGTAAAATTTGCCAACAAATACATATTTAGCCCCCTGTTCGAATGCCCCCGCCCCCCTGTCCAAAAATCGCGGAAATCGCTAAAACTAAAGAAAGCAGTACATGAAGAAAAAACACCACCCAACTTTTACTTTATCTATTGACAACCTATAATATGAACCTCGGTTGAAAAAAACTAAAGTTGTTCTTTAAGCTTGTTTGCTTGCAGTTGCGCACACACACACACTCACTCACTCACTTTCTGGGTGGTGGGAATGTGGCCCTCCAACTGGCCATCAGGAGTGGTGCCTCTTTGTCTGCCCAGGCCAGCGCACCATCCCATGAGAATAAAGCCATTTCCTTTGGGTCTGCCTTTGTTCTGAATGGGCCCATCTTATCCTGAGACAGAATCTTTCTCTGCATATAGTATATATACACAATAGTAAAACATCCACATTTAACTTCAAATTAACAGTATCTGTAAGACATTCGGTAGCCAGAACTTACCTCCTTCATAACAGCTTGACTGAAGGCTTTAATCAAATGTGGTCTGACATGGGACTTTAAAAAACACCTGAATGCATTATAATATTGACGGTTGGCAAGGTATCCTTTGGCCTGGGCAAATGGTCCATATTCTGTCTTTTTTTACTGTAGGTACTTTACTTGCAGAGCTTTGTGAGATGGTTTCTGGTGATTGTGTTGGAGAGAATCCAGATGTTGATGGAGAGTCAGACAATCCAGATCTTTGCTTCTTTAATTGTGGTGTTTTAACTGGTGAGAGAACGGATGTTGCACGCTTCGTAGCAGAAGGGGAGGGGGTTCTAACTTTGTATTTCCTGCCTTTTCCTTTAGGCTTTGCTCTCTGTCTAAGATGACTCAAACACTCAAAACAAATGCTTGCATCTTTCAGTGTGTTGGGGGAGGGGGCTTCAGGAAATACAGCTTTGGCTGTTTTAGGGGTTGTTACAGTCAAAACCTTCACTTTTTTATAGCTTCCGCCGGAACCCTTTGTAAAGACTGTATTACAGCCAACACACATCTTTGTGTGTGTGGGGGGTTTAATTGCTGTGATATCCGGCCTGCAATACAAACAAATAAAATGACAATAACATTAACATAACCCTCGGGTATAAGGTCTTATACAAAAAATAAACAGCAACTACAGTGTCCTACATAGCCTTTCCAAAAAAATAAAATAAATAAGCCTATAAAAGTATTAAATGGATCAAACTATTGTAGAAAATAAAGAGTAGGCCTACTAACCTATCATTACTTAAGCCTACAACCTACAACAATACGGTAATCAATAATAACTTCTCAATAACTGTAGGCTAATAAGCTGAAAAAACACTAACTGAAAGAAAGAAAAAAAAATGCAGATCTATAAACAAATAATCTAAGGAAAGTAAAAACTATACTGTAACATTAGACAAACCAACAAACAGATCATATAAGCTAAAACAACGTATGCAGAAATGTAAAATTGAAAGTAGTGAAAATAATATACACCCCATCCCCTAGAGTACTGTCCACACATGTACATCTTAATGGATAATAAATCGATTACACTTACAAATAGCAATCTTGCTACTTTTCATTCAATTGTGTAAGTTCTTAACTTTGTTTTCTGTGGTGTTTGTTTGCTCTCCTGCCTCCATTGACAAAACATCAATTGCATCTAGACGTGGCAGACTTATCTTCTTCCTTTGGGCATTGAAAATCATTGCAAGTGACACCCGACAGGGGCGCTGAGGCGCAGTTGAAGCCGACAGGCGGAAGTTGAAGGCAAAACCGGGCAAAACACAGAAATGACCGGACAAAAATGCTTTTTATTAAAGAACGAGGAATGCAGCAGTGCTAATCGCGGGAGCAGCAACTAACTAACACCCGTGGGATAAAAAGTGAGTACTTTATATTTGTAATCCGAATGTTTATATATACGGATTCTTTGTAAATGTAGCGAGCGCAAAAAACAGGGTGCAGTTACGTCATGACTGTCATGATAATCATCATGGCAGTCATGTATCAGGGCTAGGCTGGGGGCTACACCTGCATTCATTCTTGTGTCCCTGTGTTTTGGAGAATAAAACACCTTGCATTTTGACCTGCTCTTGACTATCTGTTTTGCAATTGGGTCCTACATCTCCTGAGTCGCACCGTGAAGGGGGCTATAGTGGAAAGGTCTCTATTTACTAGTCAGTGTGCCTTTTTCTTTTTTTTGCAGAGCGGAACGTTTACAAAAAATGAGAATAGTTTAAGTTGTTTTAGAGAAATGCACATGATGTGAGCTGCAGACCAAACATGAAAAATTGTCTCAAGATCTCTGCAGCAGCTTCTTCAAATTAGAACCAGCTTCATGCAGCCTAAATCAAGAAGGCAATGACATTGTTTTCTCTTCATTTAATACATTCTAAACTGACAGTAGCAGTAATGACATATTCACTGATGTATTTGCACTGTGCCCTTCTTTCCTCTGTTGGTGGGGCTGGTGGGGTGGGCGGGAGAGGGTGAGCAAGTTGTCTGTGTATAGCCTATATTATGTATCTATTTGTTATGTGTGTCTTTGTACTCTCATGTTTCATGGGTCCCCCTTGCCTTGACAATGAGATGTTGCATCTCAAGGGCCGATCCCTTCAATACATAGTGTGTGTGTGTGTGTGTGTGTGTGTGTGTGTGTGTGTGTGTGTGCGTGTGTGCGTGCCTGCGTGTGATTGATTTAAGCATTTATTAACAGTTTGCAGAATTACAGAACATTTCAAGCACAACTCAATAAAAAAAAACTGTTAACTGTGAGTGGACGACCCAAGCACTACACTTGTTTGGTCCACCTCATCCATTTATTCCATGAGATTAGACCATAGACCATTTCATGGTTTTATATATGAAAACATTATCTGAGGTAAACGAGTTAGTGTACATTTCCCAAAATAGCCTATAGCCACTATACTGTTATACTTAATATGCTACTGGCTGTGTTCTTCTTGGAAAATATAAAAATATACTCCTATATACTTATATTATATACTTATATATTTTACTTATATTGACCGTTGTGAATTAATTAGCAAACTGGACATTGTGACTGAATGTTTCCTTTACATCCTCGTGTGAAGTTTTTATTTGTGTTGTTTCCGTCGCATGCAGCTCCGTTTAGTTGTAGACCAAGAATGTTCCAAGAAATAACCTGTGTTCCAATATTGATCCAATGAAGTAATTATTTTAGTCAAAGCTCTTTTCATTGGTTAGCTCACACATGTTGTGAGTGATGCCATCGTGTTGTGAGCTCGTAGATTGGCTACTTGTTACACACATGTTGTGAGCAGGCCTGGAATTTCATCCTTTTAGGGGCAAGGCCACTTGGCCTTTAGTGTGGTCAACTTTTTGAGGACACAAGGCCGAGTGCCAGGGCATGAAGGCCATCAATTAAAACAATGATTCTCCTTTTTTTCAAGGCCAACATTGGTTCTGAACAGTGCTTCTTAAATAAATAATCACAGCTTTAAATAACAAAATATAAGTAGCTACTGTTGTAAAATATTGTAAACATGTTTTGGGGTCCCAGTCCAGAGATGAAAATCATAATGAAATGTCACCCTAGGCTAATGCATATACAGTACATTTAATGTGGGGGTCATTGAAATTTAAAGGGCTGAAGATCACTGGGTTAAACTGTGAGTTAATTGCTTGATTTAGAAAAGCCTATATTTTGTGCTAAACTAATATTTTGATGCAAAGCATTTCTCCATGTATAAATCTCCAACAGTGGAAAGCCCTTTAGTAGCCCAGTCAGTGAATACCCTATCTGAATCTGATGGTGGAAATGATTGTTTTTGGGTTTTTTTTTACAAATAGGGGTATAGATAGAGACATCGGGCAGTTTGAGGTAGATTTTATTTGTTTCAAAATATCCAATGACTTTTTTTACAATAAAATCCTCCCCAACCATTTTGCTTGGTGACTCTGTTCTTGAGAAAAGCATGTCAGAAAGGGAATATGTAGTTGATGCTGTTATTTCTATATCAAGCCATTTATCTCTGCCAGTAGGTCAGGGCCCTGGCATTACATGCCCAGCAATAGTGTTAGATGAAATGGTTTCCTTTTTACACAGAATTTAATTATTGTTAAACATCTGCATTACTTAATTTACAAGAACGTCTACGTACACGATTAGAGAATGTAGAAGAATTGTTATTTTAACCAATGTTTGCCTGTTGTCTCTTATTGTGGACAAAATCTTGTCCAACGGCAACAAAATCTTCTTTAGTTTTGGGTCTGAGAGAGAGGTGTCATCAAATGGTGGTCCGTGGCTCAAATTACGAATAAATAATGGGCCTTGATATGAAAAATGGGTTGAAAACCACTGCTCGAGTGAAATCTATTGTCACTGTTTTTGTCAGTCTTGTCATAGACAGACTGTAAAACCGCCGTTTGGCGCCATCTAGTGTTCACCAGCAGACACTGTCTGAAGATTATCATGGATGGTATCAATGCTTCTCAAACCTTTTCAAGTCAAGGACCCCCACATTTATGTATACATTTAACCATCATTAGTATTTTTTAATGCTGGTGAGCCACTGGAACCTCCCTAATGACCCCTGGGGGTCACCGGACCCCACTCTGAGAAACACTGGCATGAATAATACACCTTCATGCGTCCATACTGGTTTTAAATAGACCGTTTATTCAAATATGTATTCAAAAATGCATGAAGCATAACATTGCTATGAGAAAGAATCACATATCAACTACTTTCAACTGTTCCTAACCATTTATTTATTTTTACTAAAGCATGGACTTTTACTAGTAACAGAGTATAGGCTATGTTAATATATCACTACTTTTATGCTACTTAAATAAAACGTGATTGTTAAAAGGCTCATGGAGAGGCACCGACACCAAATCAATCCAATCAAGCCTGATTGTATGGCAGGTTGTTCCCTGGCCATGCACAGGTGTGGGAGGCTATATAAGTGGCCTAGCTCCACTCATTTCCTCAAGCCCAGATCACCAAACCACTGCTGCCTGTCTCCCAAACCTAAACCTCCACCTTTCTACCACCTTCTGCAACCCTCCATAGTGATGGGCCAAATAAGCTTTTATGAACCTCTGAACCACTTGAACCAATTGGTTCAAAAATGGGTTAAGCTTCGAAGCTTCATTGAATAGTGACATCTGTGAAATGTTAGACTGCAGTCTATTAGGCTGGCCTTAGAGGCTTTTAGACAGGTCTGTGTATAGGCTGTACACAGACTGAATATCTTGTTCATGCAAATAAAGATTGATGTGTATTGTGTCATTATATAAATAAAATATACAAAGACTGAATATCTTGTTCTTTATACAAATAAATATTGATGTGTATTGTGTCATTATATAAATAAAATATACAAAGACTGAATATCTTGTTCTTTATACAAATACATATTGATGTGTATTGTGTTATGGCAAAGTGTGCGTGGGAAACAGGATGTGGTGGGGGGAAAAATGGCATAGGGTATGCTTGTGTAAGTCAAAGATTTTTATTTAGAAAAATACATTTCTCAACAGTTTTTGGCTTTAGCCAGTTTCTTTTTTTACTTACAACTTCTCCACATTTTGAGAAGACACGTTCACTGGGTACAGATGTGGCTGGCATGGACAGAAATTTCATTGCCAGTACATATAAGTTTGGATACACATGTTTATGGTCAGCCCAGTAATTCATGGGGTCCTCTTTTCTTTCCAGTGGTGGATCTGTCATAGCCTATATCTCTGCACCTCCACTGTTGCATCTGCAGTGACATTCCTCGACATCCTTGCTTCAGAAGCATCCCGGTCCATAAGTGCCCACAGGCCATCATCTGAAAGACAAAACACAACAGTACTGACTGAAAGTTTACGATTTCTACATTTTATCAATACCTATTCATGAGTCTGCTAATACAGTTGAATTGAATATTACCTGTGGCTGCATCTGCTGATTGTGTAGATGGCCGTTCTTCTGATGCTGCACTTATGACAGTTGCACATTCTCCATTCAGTCTTTTGACTTGGCTCTGGGCACGACCCTGACTACTGAACCTGAGGGATTTGAACCTAGGGTCCAGCAGTGTCGCAAGGCTCGTTTGATTCTGGGTCTCCAGGCCTTCAAACTTGCTTTTCATCAGGTTATCTCCCAGTGGTTTTGCTGTGGCATGCTGCTGACCCGAGGTGATTTGAAACAAATTGTGAAGCAACATTTTTTATATATATTTTTTATCCCACGATTTTGTAACCCATTTTTCACCCCTGTGTCAATCATCTAATGTGATCCTGGGCTCTACACACCAACCTAGTCCCCATATATGGGGGACAAGGGGAGAGCAACGGACTTCAACTCATGCTTCCTTCATGCCCGAGTGTCCAAGTTGCTCCTTTACACCCGACAGGGGGGAGTTTCCCTGGTTGGACGTAGCGTGTGGAAGAAACACGTTATTCCAACCAGTTCCTTTCCCCTCCATCAGGCGCCCCGGCTGGCCAGGGGGAGGCAGTTTAGTGACCAGGATTACTGCATGTTTTTTGTGAGCAGAGATGGGCAGTATTTGAAATACATGTATTTGAAATACGTATTTCAAATACCTTTTTGTATTTTGTAATTTGTATTTCGCTGGGATGGAAGAAATGAGATGTATTTTGTATTTAGATAAATTTTTTGACCCAGTATTTGTATTTTGTATCAAAATAAATTTTCAATGTATTTTGCCCATCAGAGATGGGCAGTATTTGAAATCCATGTATTTGAAATACGTATTTGAAATACTTTTTCTGTATTTTGTAATTTGTATTTAGCTGGGATGGAAGATGTATTTTGTATTTAGATACATTTTTTGACCCAGTATTTGTATTTTGTATCAAAATACATTTTCAATGTATTTTGCCCATCTCTGTTTGTGAGGGAACCTACCCTAAGCAACATTTTTACCATTGGGATGGCCATTGATCCGGAGACTCTCTTTTCTTTCGACAGTTCAACTGTTGCCATATAAAATGGGCGAAGGACTTGTATGCATGCAGCCATGGTTTCGTAATCCTCCGAGGACAGCGGTGGCAGATCATTTGTGATAGTGGAAAGAGTGGCCCCCCCACTGCCTGCCTCTCATCATACAGACGCTGGGACATGAGGTAGATGCTGTTCCAGAGAGTGTCCACCTCCTGCATCAGCTTCAGGACTGGTTTCTTATCCGTCTTCTGCACTAGTCCCAGCATCTCCTTAGCTCTATAGTGCTGCTCTTGTCCCAGCATCTCCTTAGCTCTATAGTGCTGGTCTTGGTCTAGTTCCAGCATCTCCTTAGCTCTATAGTGCTGGTCTTGGTCTAGTTCCAGCATCTCCTTAGCTCTATAGTGCTGGTCTTGGTCTAGTCCCAGCATCTCCTTAGCTCTATAGTGCTGGTCTTGGTCTAGTCCCAGCATCTCCTTCGCTCTATAGTGCTGGTCTTGAAGTAAGTGACAACTTTCCGTGACCTGTGCAGGTCTTCCAGGCCAGGCGTTGACACTAGTGCCTTCTTCACGACTAAGTTCAGTCCATGTGCAAAGCAAATAGTATTCCGTTTCCCTAACAGTCTGACAGCTGCAACCATGTTAGCCCCTGCATCTGTCACAATGGCTGCCACCTTATCATAGATGCCCGAATCCACCATGAGAATCCTGAACTCACTGGCGATATTCTCAGAAGTATGAGCTGCTGGGAAAGGCACCACTCCCAAAACCACTGTGGCCAGCTTAGCAGAGTCATCCACATAATGGGCTGTCACTGCCAGATATGCATCCATATTCATGGAGGTCCACATGTCACTGGTCAGGCTCACAGCCGCTACGCTCTCCATCACAGCCGTGGCCTTGGCCTTCTCCTCCTCATATCTGGCCAACATCATCTGCTGCAGAGCCTTTCTGGATGGAAGAATATATGTGGGATCAAACAATCCCACAAACTCCTTGAATCCAGAGTCCTCCACGATGGAAAAGGGCTGGCAGTCTTTCACCACCATGCATGTTCACAAGAGCCTCATCCAGCTCTTGCTTCCGGTTAGTTACTAAGACAGACAGAAATATATACATTACAATATGTAAAAATAAGGATTCATCAGACATTTCATTTACATGTCGTGGAATATAGTCAATGTATAAGTGCAGTGTGATAAATCAATTATAATATAATAGCCTACCTCGACTACCCTCCTGGTTAACAGGAGGGTAGTATTCCCATGATACGCCAGCTCCTGAGCACACACCAAGCACAGAACCTGAAGAGAAAGGCATTTGATAAAAATGAAACCCAATCCATAGTTGCTGGCTGTTCACCATTTAAGAACTTTACTTATATGCTTGCATATAGCTCTGCTGTCAGGAAATGAAAAATAAACATGCAGGAAATTAAGAAAACCTTATATTTTTGAAAAACACACAGACCAGACTTACAAAATTACAAAAAGTAATAATCAAAAACCAAAAAAATGAAGCTAGATGGTTTCCTCCAAACAGCCAAGATATTAAACAGTCATGATGAGTATGAGTAATAATAACACACTATATATAGCCTACCTTACCCGGAGAGATAATATCAAAATGTTGCCACATGTCAGATCGAGCAGAAGCTGGCTTCTTCCTTGCTGGCTCCATGACGACGATCGACGATCAATACAAGCAAACGCAATGTAATAATGATATAACAACAACTCAACAACAACTACTATGCAAACGCCTACTACTGCAACCCACAAATTGTGCATTGTTTGAGACGGTTATAAAGACGGGAAGGCGCTAAAAATCTAACTGTCTCGACCTGTCAGAATCGAGAGGTGGGCTCAGCTGCCACAGCTGGGTGGCACCGGGTGGCACGGGACCCATCAGGTGATTCATTCACAGAACGAACCGGTATGACGTGGGCGTGAACCCGTGAACCAGTCTGCTGATTCATTGGGAGGAATGAAACAGTTACTGGTTCGGACGTCATGGTCACGTGATTTATTTCCCCCAGTGAAGCAAGCTATGAAGCACTGGTTCACATGCATATTAAGTTCCGTTTCGGAGCGTGTGCCGACGCTTCAGTAACAGACGCCCATCACTATGTTTTTGGACATCCTGCTTTACTGCCTGCATTTCTACACAGTAGGCTAAGCCTTGTATTTGTTGGACTGCTGCTGTTCTGGCTGCATTATGCTCCATAGATTAGCTTGTTTGGACTAGGCTACTGTTCTCCTGCCTGGTTGTTACTGTAAGATTTGCCTATTTTCTCTTATACAATTCTTAAATCTACTCTGTCTACTGTGGCTTTGCATCCTGGGTTCAATCTAAACCTCACTCCTGACAAAATAATAATTAATAACTGGCCAATCAAATCAAAACAAACTATAATATAGCAGTGCAACGTACTGCCTTACCTCAGTTAAACGGTACAAACACACTGGGCAGCTGACCCACAGTATAGGACACAGCTCTGGCAACCTCCGCAAACAGAATAGTATAATTAATAACTTGCCAATCATAACTCAACAATGATAATATAGCAGCGTAACTCTGCCTTACCTCTGTTAACTGGTATACATGCATGCATTGGGCGGACGTGCCCAGTGTCACGGTTCGCAGGTGTTAGGACCCAAGTGCAGAACTCAAACAAAGGCAGGACAAGAAGATCGCATAAACTTGACTTTACTAGGGAAATGACAAAGGATAACAGAAGTACATACACATGATACACTGAACATAAAACCTGACACTAACTTAAGATCCAGCACTGAACAAACACAAGGCAGAGTTTAAATAGTCACTGGAGCTCATCACCCAACCTGGCTCAGCTGGTCCCCACAGGTGATGGCACTCAGGGCAATCAGAGTCATAGGAGCAGGACTTGGGAGAGACAGAGGAAAATCATGGACAAACAGGGAGGGGCTCAGGACGTGACCATGACAGTACCTCCCGCCAAGGGACAGATCCCAGATGTCCTTCTAGGCCACTCTGGACCACAGGACAACTCAGAATGACGGGGGTGGAACATGGAGATCCTCAGGTAGGTGGGGCAGGAGGAACTGGGAAGAAGTGGTCAGCAAGGGCTCTGGTGGGGGTCATCACAGACGTGTCAACACAGAGCAGGGGGCACATGCTGGTCATCAAGGGAGAGAGGACATCAGGGCGTCGGTCAGCCAGGGCTCTGGCGCGGTTCATCAACAAGACACTCAACGCGGAGCAGAGGGCACAAGCTGGTCGTCGCCTCGTCGGGGGAGGAGGGGACATCAGGATAATGGCTAGCCAGGGCTCTGGCGCGGTTCATCATCAAGACACTCAACGCGGAGCAGAGGGCACAAGCTGGTCATTAGGGTAGGTAGGGTGCTGCACAGGCTGGCCTCCCAGGTCAGCGCAGGCAGGAACACAGGACTTGACAGGAGCAGGAGGGTGGGGTCTCCAAGTCTCAGGAAGGCAAGACAAGGGGGACGTAGGAAGTTAAGATCCTGGACAGTGACATCAGTGGCACAGGGAGAGAATGGCCAAAGTGTGCTCTGTTCAGCGCTGGTGAGTTCTGCTGGGTCCAATGATGGCTGGATCTTACTGTCGCCGTAGTGACGGCCGCAGTACAGCTTGCCTTTCTTCCAGAAGTAGATCATGTCCACCAGCAGCTCGCTGCACTTGCAGCAGACGAAGCAGGCGGGGTGCCACATCTTATCGTAGCCCGCCCTCTCCGCGTACACCGCCGGGTCGCCCTGCCGCATGGGCTGCTGACAGTGGTTGCACGAAAATGCCTGATGAGGCAGTCCCGCTTGTGGAGCTTCGGGGATGCCCATGGCTCCAGCAGTAGTAGCAGTGCCCTGCATGTCTCTTGGCCCAATCTCTTGTGCATAGCCCGCAACCCCAGGATCTTGTCCATAGCCCGCAACCCCAGCACGCCCGGCATCTTGTCCATAGCCCGCACCAGTACCCGCACCACAAACCCCAGGCATGTAGCCCGCTCCAACACCAGCCCCAGGCCCGGAGCCTGCTCCAACACCAGCCCCAGGCCCGTAGCCTGCTCCAACACCAGCCCCAGGCCCGTAGCCTGCTCCAACACCAGCCCCAGGCCCGTAGCCTGCTCCAACACCAGCCCCAGGCCCGGAGCCCGCTCCAACACCAGCCCCAGGCCCGTAGCCCGCTCCAACACCAGCCCCAGGCCCGTAGCCCGCTCCAACACCAGCCCCAGGCCCGGAGCCTGCTCCAACACCAGCCCCGGAGCCTGCTCCAACACCAGCCCCAGGCCCGTAGCCCGCTCCAACACCAGCCCCAGGCCCGGAGCCTGCTCCAACACCAGCCCCGGAGCCTGCTCCAACACCAGCCCCAGGCCCGTAGCCCGCTCCAACACCACTTCCAGCTGATCCTATTCCCGGTCCATAACCACCAACACCACCGGTACTGGGCACGGTACCCACACCTCCAGGGGCAGCCCCTCCAACACCTGCCCCCACCCCTCCTCCTGCCTTCATGGCTCCGGGGCCTCCTCCAACTCCCACACCGGGTCTCGTACCTGACCCAGGCCCTCCTGGCCCAGCTCCAACACCTCCCTGCCCAGCTCCAACACCTCCCTGCCCAGCTCCAACACCTCCCTGCCCTACAACCCCAGCCCTAGCCAGGAACATCTCCCCGGGCAGCATGATGTCTCCCATGCCGAGGGCCTCGTCCTTGTACTTGCGGACGTACTGCTCCATCTGCTTGACCTCGGCGGGGCTCAGCTCGTGGCACTTGGACGGGTCCTGGTCGTGCTCCGGCAGCTGGCAGGCCATCTGCTGGCGGCGGTACGCCGCGCCCTCCGAACCGGCCACGGGGCGCTTCTGAGGGGGGAGCAGCTCCATGTAGCACACCGCCATATACTTGTTGGTGTTGGCCACCGGGGGCGCCCATTCGTATGTCACAGAGTGCATGGGTACATCTTTCTTGACTGGCACCACATTGGCTGCTGCGGTGCTGCTGACGGTCATTGGCACGGTGCTAGCCTTGACCGCAGCCACGCCGGCTGGCATCGGCTGGGCCTGGGCATGATGGGTGCTGGCTGGCACTGACCACGCACTGACACGCTGCTGGACAGACCCGGCAGCGGCACCACCAGGATGTACAGAACCGGCAACTCCACCGGGGGAACCAACAGGATGTACAGAACCGGCACCGCCAGGGGCACCACCAGGCTGTCCAGAACCAGCAGCGGCACCACCGGGCCGAACAGATCCGGCAGCGGCACCGGGTGGTGCCACGACAGCGGCGGAGCCACTGGGAGGCACCACGTACGCCGTGGAAGGGCCACTGAGGCTGATGGTGACCATGTTGCCCTTGTAGCCGCCCTTGATTCCGTCCGTCTTGAGCTTGGCGATGAGGCCCGTGTACTTGGTGTCCTCGAAAAGCTTCCCCACCCTCCGGTTCTCCTCGGAGATCATCTGGACGTCATGCTCCGCCAGGCCACACTTGCAGTTCCGGCAGATCTTTCTCCAGAAATGCAACTCGAAGCCCTCGCATTTGTCCTTGCATTTCAAACATGCTGCCCCAGCACCAAAATCATGACCCAGGGTCATCTTCTTCACTTCTCTCTCTATCTCCATGTTCGCCTTTGATTTAGACTCCGTTTCACTCCCGGTGAAAGGGAAAATATGAAGAGTTTATCTGGAAGTCGGTGTCAGAAACACATGAGGCAACAAAAACCAAGGAAAACCCAACCAAAGGAAGCAATCAGACTTTCTTTCACTTCGGACTCGGAGGTCCCCACAGGTGATGGCACTCAGGGCAATCAGAGTCATAGGAGCAGGACTTGGGAGAGACAGAGGAAAATCATGGACAAACAGGGAGGGGCTCAGGACGTGACCATGACAGTACCTCCCGCCAAGGGACAGATCCCAGATGTCCTTCTAGGCCACTCTGGACCACAGGACAACTCAGAATGACGGGGGTGGAACATGGAGATCCTCAGGTAGGTGGGGCAGGAGGAACTGGGAAGAAGTGGTCAGCAAGGGCTCTGGTGGGGGTCATCACAGACGTGTCAACACAGAGCAGGGGGCACATGCTGGTCATCAAGGGAGAGAGGACATCAGGGCGTCGGTCAGCCAGGGCTCTGGCGCGGTTCATCAACAAGACACTCAACGCGGAGCAGAGGGCACAAGCTGGTCGTCGCCTCGTCGGGGGAGGAGGGGACATCAGGATAATGGCTAGCCAGGGCTCTGGCGCGGTTCATCATCAAGACACTCAACGCGGAGCAGAGGGCACAAGCTGGTCATTAGGGTAGGTAGGGTGCTGCACAGGCTGGCCTCCCAGGTCAGCGCAGGCAGGAACACAGGACTTGACAGGAGCAGGAGGGTGGGGTCTCCAAGTCTCAGGAAGGCAAGACAAGGGGGACGTAGGAAGTTAAGATCCTGGACAGTGACATCAGTGGCACAGGGAGAGAATGGCCAAAGTGTGCTCTGTTCAGCGCTGGTGAGTTCTGCTGGGTCCAATGATGGCTGGATCTTACTGTCACGGTTCGCAGGTGTTAGGACCCAAGTGCAGAACTCAAACAAAGGCAGGACAAGAAGATCGCATAAACTTGACTTTACTAGGGAAATGACAAAGGATAACAGAAGTACATACACATGATACACTGAACATAAAACCTGACACTAACTTAAGATCCAGCACTGAACAAACACAAGGCAGAGTTTAAATAGTCACTGGAGCTCATCACCCAACCTGGCTCAGCTGGTCCCCACAGGTGATGGCACTCAGGGCAATCAGAGTCATAGGAGCAGGACTTGGGAGAGACAGAGGAAAATCATGGACAAACAGGGAGGGGCTCAGGACGTGACCATGACACCCAGGGCACAGGGCTCGATCTGAATGCCTCTGTTTGCAAAGCAAACGAGGGCAAAACAAACAGGTAGGCTAAGGGGTTTAGCAGTGAGCACCTTCAGAGTCAGGACAACAGTATGATTTAAAGATGCTAAATAGCGATAAACGTTTAAACACACCATATAGGGTACCTTCAGCACGAGATGCTCCCACACGCAACCCCACGAGCAGACAAACAATGCCAGCTAAACGCCGGCCATGCATGGCTCCTATTAATTAGCCTGATGGAGGAGGGTGTTGTGTTGCTAGGGACAACCTGTGAAGTTACATTACAACAATACAATCTTTTAACAAAACACTTTTTGTTTTAATAAAAATATCACTTACCATAGAGCCCCCCACCCCCCAATCCAATCCTCTTTATGTATAAAGCACATTTGTATACAACAAGGTTGAAACAAAGTGCTGTAGGCCTACACAATAAATACAAAAAAAAAAGCAACAACAACAGAACATAGACAGGGCACATAAGGACACAATGCAGTGGAAGCAGCAACTCTTAATCAGTATGTTCAAATGCCAAGGAGTACAAGTGAGTTTTCAGACGTGATTTAAACACAGACAAGGATTGAGAAGCTCTGACATGAGGTGGAAGTTCATTCCACAGTGTGGGTGCTACAACAGAAAATGACCTATCCCCCCGGGATTTCAGCTTTGATTTAAGGCTCATACATAGTCTGGATTTTCGGTGGTGGGGTGACCGCCGAACTACAACATGACGTCACGAGCCGTGGTGAAGAGCAAACCACCGCCACCGCTCCAGCCCTTCTCTCTGTTTTTACTCACCACCGCTCAACGTTATTTCAGCTCCGGTGGACAGCTCACCACCGGAGCGGTGGTCACCTCACCACCGCAAATCCAGACTATGAATAGGCCTTTAAGGATCTTGAGAAGTGACTGGTCAGTCGACCTCAGGGCCCTTGTCGATACTTCGGGAGTTACAAGTTCCGAAATATAGACAGGTGCCAACCCATTTACAGACTTAAAAGCAAACATTAAACTATTAAACTGGATCCTGTAGCGCACAGGAAGCCAGTGTAGGGAGGCAAGAATCGGAGGGATGTGGTTATACTTCCGTGTCCCTGTTAAGAGGCGAGCGGCCGCGTTTTGGACTACCTGTAGGGGAACTACCCATAGATCCGAAGTCCCGTTAGTCCGAACATGCACTGCTCCCGTGCTTGCGGTTAGGTTTAGGTTAGGGTTAGAGATAGGGATAGTCATTTCGGAACAATGAACCTTCTGACTAATGACACGGCACCAACTGTAGTCGTGACAGGCAGGTTTGGGTAACACCAACATACAGTGCATTACAGTAGTCAAGTCGGGTTGAAATAAAAGCATGTATGAGACGTTCAAAATCATTAAAAGTTACAGCAGACTTGACTTTCGCTAAAAACTGATGGATTTTACCACAGAATTGATCTGTTTGTCCAACTTAAAATCACTGTCCAATTTGACACCAAGGTTTGTGACCACCGGTTTTAGAAACGGTTGGCCAAATCCAGAGAGGAGGTGTCACAGGCAGTGCTGGGTCTGAACACCATGACCTGTTTTACTTTCATTGAAGTTAAGAAAGTTCAGGGCCATCTATGCTTGTATGTCCTTAAGACATTCCAGCAGAGTGTTCAGGGAGGTGGTGGGATCCTTTTTATTCAGGGGCAAGTAGATTTGTGAGTCGTCTGCGTAAAAGTGGTAGGGGATGCCATGCTTTTTAAAAGTCAAACCCAGAGGGAGGAGATAAAGAGAAAAAAGGATGGGCCCCAAAATTGAGCCCTGTGGGACTCCACATGGGATGATGTGGAGACACCTAGGGCTACGGAGAAAGATCTGTTTGACAGATAGGATCGGAACCAGTTTAACGCTGTGCCTCCTATACCCACACAACACTCTAGTCGGGAGAGGAGAATGTTGTGTCGAATACAGCTGTGAGGTCTAAAAGCACAAGGATGGCAGGGTCACCAGAGTCAGTGGTTTTTAAAAGGTCATTAAAAACTCTTAAAAGCGCAGACTCTGTGCTGTGAAGTGCTTTAAAAACAGATTGGAAGACCTCAAGGAGATTATGTGCAATTAAAAACGACTGGAGTTGCAAAAGTACAGATAGTGGAGATAAAAGGAAGTTTAGAGATGGGCCTAAAATTAGACAATACAGAGGAGTCAAGGTTCAGTTTTTTAATCAGGGGTTCCACCACCGCCTGTTTAAAATAAGTCAGAACCACGCCTGCAGTAAAACTGTGATTTATTATCAGTTGGACATTTCGTCCAATAGTCTGCCAAACGTCCTTGAATAGGCGTGGTGGGACAATGTCAGTGGGGCAAGATGCAGGTTTTAATTGAGAAACATTTTTTTCAAGGCAGGTAAGTGACACAGGCGCGAACTCATTGAAGGTAGCAGGGCAGGTGACAGCTATGGAAGGATCATAGCAGCGCATAACAATCTGGGCTCTAATAGAGGCAACCTTGTCAACAAAGAAGTGTAGAAATTTCTCACACATTTCTGGTGAAGCATCCAGGCTGGTAGACTGTGGAGTTACCAGGATGGAGTTGACAGTCCCCCCCCCCCCCCCCCCCACACACACACACACACACACACACACTTACAGGTACGGTAGTTAACCAACAGTTTCTGTCCAGTTTCTGTCTATTGTCCCCCCCCCCCCCCCCCCCACACACACACACACACCCTCTGTGAGTATTTAGCAGGGCTGTGTGTTTTTGTTGGGTGAAAGACAGTTGATAAGAGCTGAACTAATTTCTCTTCTGGACTAGGTCAATAGTCAGGCATCTGGTCTTTGCTCACTATTTGCTGACTATAAGGGCTAACTATGGTCAACAAGCGACTGTCTGCAGCTGCTGCTGAAGAGATACTTGGGATTGTTGGAAGAATGATAACAAAGTTCGAGGACCAAGCTTTACACTGCAAACAAGAGAATGACCGCCAACGCAGACTACTGGACATGGTTCTAAAACCAGACATCAAATTACACAGAGCAGGTTGGTAACATTTAAACTTTGTGGTTTCATTATCGGTTGTGTAAAATATTTTTTAATGTAGAGTTCACTTGCATTCAAATCAATGCTATACTCATTGTATTCATCAACACAGCAAAAAGCTGAAACCGTGTTAAACCAGAAAAAATGCGTGTGGTCTTTATAATATAACTATGGCATCTTAGGTAACAATCTAAACATCGACCAAAACAATTAGAAATTGTAATCACTTTATAGAAAACGACATTGTTCCGACATTTAATGGATTACTCTCATCTTTTGTGTAGACTTCCACCCTGTGTTAAAAACGGAGCAGGAGTGGAGCTCCAGTCTGGTCCAGGAGGAACCAGAGCCTCCACAGATTAAAGTGGAACAAGATGAGCCACTTCAAAGACCAGAGGATGCTGATGGATCACTGACATTACTAGCAGTGAAACGTGAAGGTGATGCTGAAAACGGAGAGACAGAGCCTCTAACCAGCACCTCGACTCGACGTGTGGAAACACAAGCTTATGTCAAGGAAAGTGGAGCATCACAACCATCTAGTGCTGTCCATTTGAATGACAGTCTGAAGTCATACATGACAACTCATACAGGGAAAAGGCCCTTTAATTGTACAGTTTGTGGCAATGGCTTTGGTCACATGAGTACTCTGAAGATACACATGAGGATTCATACAGGGGAGAAGTCCTTTGGTTGCACAGACTGTGGCAAAGCATTTGGTAAAATTGCAAGTCTGAAATCACACATGGTGATCCATACAGGGTTAATTTTGTACAGATTGTGGCAATTCCTTTGGTCGAATGGGACATCTGAAGACTCACATAATGATTCATACAGGGGAAAAGCACTTTAGTTGTAAATATTGTGGCAAGTGCTTTCGAAAGAATACACAGGCTACTGGGGAAAAAACCCTTTAGTTGTACATATTGTGGCAATGCCTTTTCTCAAATGCATAATCTGAATAAACACATGATGATGAATTGGAGCCATGTCATTATTTAAACCTCTCAATATTCTGATCTCCAATAATTATGAAGGACACAATGACTCTTACTTGGGAAAAAACCTTTTAGTTGCACATATTGTGGCAAAGGATTTAGTCAGTAGTCTAAAGACACTCATACGGATAGAAAGTTATAACTTGAACACTAACAAGTATAAAGAGGCCATCTGAGTTGTCATGTAATATCACACATATCAAACATGGACATATTAACATTCATTATCTTATCAATGTTGATTTGACTGGAGTGGCTTCAACTTAAATTCTCCTGTAGTCAGGACATCATGGTGTGATATCGTGACCAAAATATGTTTTCATACAAAGTTAACTACATTTCAATTGCTCTCATTTTCAGTTGGATCACTGCAGTGTTGCACTGTTCATATAAGCCGATAATAGCCTATCATCATTGTTATGTTATTATTTGCATCGCATCTGAACTTGTCAGTAGCATAACTGTAGGCCTTTACGTATATTTGAATGTGCAATAAATAGGATAGACCACAGTACTGTGGTAGTCTATCTCAGTTGAAGTTATATACCGGTATATTTGTGACCAAATTTGACTGATGGACTTCCAACATGATAGTTGGCCCTTCTTTTCATTTTTTTCCTGCAGACATGGCAAGAATATTAGTTTTTTTATTTAAATAGGCCTACCTGTCATAGCATCTAGGATTTCAATTCAATTCAATTCAATTTTATTATAGTGTCAAATCACAACGAGTTGTCTCAAGACACTTTACAACCAACAAAGATCCACCCAGAGCAAGCAATATTGCGAATTTGCGACAGTGGCAACGAAATACTCCCCTTTTAGGAGAGGAGAAGATTTGTATGACGTTTTCTTCCTTCAGGACCCGGTTTTCCCTCTGAAGCTCTTTGATCTTTTTTTGTGCTGCGCTCCAGTTCCTGGGCAACTCCTCATCAGAATATTCGTCATTTGAGTCAACTACAAAATTGAATAATCAGTCTCCTCTGTTGCAGCAAAATTCACAGGAAAATTACTACATCAACTCAAAAACACACATCAAATCTCAAGTTTGTAAATAGTCAATTATATTTTACCTCTGAAGATGGTGATGATTTGCTTTCCATCTGCTGTTTGAAGCTCTTCGATCATCCGGTTGGATGCCTCTTTTTCTGTACAAGCTTTTTGGGACTTTTTCTGTGAGAATAATAGGCCTACATGTTTCAATAACAAGGCAATCTTATACATTCAACTGCACCACTGGTAGATCCTACCCAGCTCCATCATTTTGTAAGTAATCAAAACAAATATGTTCATGCTGTTTGGCTCAACCTCCCACTGCAGCCTGTGGGGCGGCGGCGGGTGCTGCTGCAGCCTGCACGGTGTGCGAGGCGCCGGGGGTGCCCTCATCGGACGAGATGGTTATGTCCATGTCACTCACCATCGAAAGGTCATCTTTGCTTCTGCGCACATTGGCCAGCTGCCTTTTGGCCTCGTGCAGCTGCCGACAAAAAAAGTGTTGACGATTTGGACCCGGCGTCTCTCATCAGAATGTCTCTTGGCGTGCACGAGGCGGATGAGCCGCTTCAATTTTGTGCCGCCTCTGGCGTGGGGGCACATTGGCAGGGGGCAGGGGGCATGTGTCAATGTTGATGCGCCCCCTTCCCAGCTTCAGGTAAATGTTATGCTCATCGGCGTTGGTCATGGAGTGAATGTTTGTCAGGTAACGGGACAGGCCCGAAACCTGCTTGAGGCAGATGCTGCATACCCCAGGCCCCGGGTTCTTTTTCTTGTATGCAGCCTGAAAAACGTACTGCATTAAATATACACCATAGCAGACATGCTAAATGAATCAATGATTATATTATTCCCTATCATAATCACTCTGTGCCGCGCTATGAGCTTGTAGATCTGCAAAGTCCTCAAACATGTTCATGTCAAGGACAACCAAGGTTTACACACAGGTAAACCTTTTGGTAGCTACCGAGACATTACGAACTCAAACACGTCACCCCAATTAGGAGGTTATAGGCAGGCTGTTGGGGTGCGACACATCCAAGTTCTCACAGAATTTGGCAGCTGCTATAGTTTCTGTGTCTGACCTCTGAGCTGCTTGAGTTGCATACATAACCCTCATAGAAGCAAACGGAGGGCGGTAGGCTACACATGTTTCTTACTGAGACGGCAACACATTCAGATCTATGTTTGGAGTCAAAGTTATAATATAACTATACATTTATATTATAGATCCTCCAGAATAGCCGAATATATGTGGTTACCGTCCAGTGTGAACCCGTGGTTGCACCAGTTGTTTCTTGTTTTTAATGAGATGTGAGGGATCCCACAGGCAGTAAATCCTGACAGCATCCACTTCAAAATACGGCTTCTCCTTCGATACTCCAAGATGATCAAGCATAGCACGGTTGCCAGCACCCTGGTCACAGATAAAGACTAAGCACTCCATTGCAGCTTGTCTTACTACACAAACTGCATCTAGCAGCAAGGACTGAAGCCGACTATGTGTTCTGGGCCCTGCACTGCTGAAGCAATACCCACAAACCTGTTTCCATTTGCGGAACAGCCCTCTCACCAGGAATTACGTTGCATAGCTGGCAACATAAGGAGTGCATTGTCCTTTTCCAGAGTCCTCAAAGCCCTCAACCTTGTCTGCAGATTCATCAAGTGGACTGCCTGTTTTAGTGACATTTCATCAGTGATGATAGCACAGACCCTATCCAAATGGTTTAGTGGTCTCTATAGCCTTCTTCGTGGTCATGAGAATACTGTCATTAAAGCCAGGTTTGTTAGTTATAGACTTCACAATTTTCTTCAGTGTGCGGACAGATGGCACAGACAAGAGGTGTGACAGTAGCCTGTAACACTTTGGACTGGCATGTAGCAGACCCAAGAACATGGCTTTGTCCTGAATGGTCCACCGGTAACCATGAAACTTGCGCCGAGACATTTTAAGTGGTGTTGTCACAAAATCATGTTGTTCTGGCTGGTAATAGTTTCTCCAACTGCATTAGAACTGATGTGATATTACCACCAGCTTTTCGCCGCTTCAGTTTGTTCTTCAGCTTATACACTTCAGATTCCTGATCTGCTTCTTCAGTGCATGTTCTTTCAAAGCTGCTGCATGGTCTGTGCGAGATGGTGTTAGTGTCATCAAAGGATCTGTGTGTGTGCAGCATCAGGTGAACCAACTAGTTTAGTGGAAAACGGCTCATCCACAGCAGACAGTGTGTCTGCTGTGCCTGTGGATGAGTGTGCTTTCAGAGCATCAGTTGTGGTGTCTTTCACTGAACTGTTGGATGGAGGTCTGTGGATGAGTTTGATGGAGGGACATGACTCTGCTTCTGTAAACACAGACACACACACGCACATGCACGCACATGCACGCACGCACACACACACACACACACACACACACACACACACACACACACACACACACACACACACACACACACACGTGCACACACACACACACGTGCACACACGCATGCACACAGTTACAAGATTAACAGGATTATAGTATGACATAGAGCAGAGGTTCCCAACCACCGGTACCGGGACATGTACACTGGTACGAGAGAGGGGAATTCCAAGTTTTCACGTCGTAAATAAAAATCCATTTTAAAACAAAAGGGTGAGGACAAACACCAGACCTGATGGCCGTTGCAATGCGCGTAGAGCGACGCTCAATCACCCATTGGAATGCAAATGCTTGCCTTTCAGGCTTCCTTGGTATCCTACTCATCTCTTTGAAACCGCTTCTGATTGTGCGGCGGGGGGCGGACGGACGACAACACACCAAACGGCAGTGAAAAGTTGACTCGTCTGTTCACTGACTGTGATTTATAAACGGCTTCGAGTCAGTGTTACTTCCATGTTGCGTAGCACTGTCCAATCCTTGGTATCTTTAGCGTTCATGTATGCTCTGCGGGCAGCAGCAGCTGTAGGCTATTTTGTCGCGATCGCGCTAATGAAACGACAGGATTATTATTTCATGTCAAAACGAAAAGATTATGTTATCCAGGTAAAGTATTACCTATAGGCCTAATGCCTAATGTGTCACTCTGCATGTTTAACTACGTTTTCCACATGTCCAAAGCAATTTATGCAATTTAAGCAACTAACCCTTTTTTAAATAAATCATACTATCATTGTTGATATGATAACGTAGCCATTTAGGTCAATGGCATATATAAGGCCCCATCACTAGTTAAACAAAACAGAACCATGCAACAGGAATTACTTACCTATTTTTGAGATGAGCGCATCAACCCTTAATTCTCTTCTCGTCAATGCTTTTTTCAAACTCCGCCTCACAGCCATTGCATGGTTTCCATGCATTAGCCGGTGGGACGTTGCCCTCATCTGATGACTCCGTCTCTCTCCAGTAGTGCAGCGGGCTGGGTGCCTGTCCGCCACCAGATGGTGGCGAGCAGGCTGGATTGCCACCGCTGGGTGGTGGGCAAGCTGCATAGCCTCCGTCAGGTGATGGACCAGCATCATTTCCCCCATATGGCACCGCATGGACTCTGACTGCTGATGGATGAGGAATGTTGCTGCCTCCATAGGCTGGTGGGAATGCTGCTGCATGGACTCTATTGCCGCTGTCACTATCATCGAATCTTTGACATAAATTACTGTCTTTCTTGCCCATGACTGATATGACATCTACCAACAGGCCTCAAGCCTGCAACGGCTGGTCCGGTGCATCACAGGAACAAGGACAACAGATGTAAGAGGAGAGGACACTGATTGGAGCAGCACGGACAAGACCGCAAGGTCAAAACGTTAGTCGTTTTCTTGTATACTAGCACCTAATAAAAGGCTTTAAATTGTCCATGCTGCGCCGTGTCCTTTCTTCCTCATAAGAAATTACTATGCCTTAATTGTGACAAGCCTACCTATAGGGTGATGATGTTGAATGGCCTCCATAGGGTAAGTGTCGCGTTTATTCCGGGTGGTGGGCTCATTATAATATTAAGTGCCGACCCAGCTTATATATGTAACTACATGTTGTGTTGTATATGTATAGATGTTAGTGTTACTAAGGAAGTTCACTGCCTATATAGAATACTCTGTGTTATATAAGAACAGAAATCCTCTTATCAACCAATTACAGTATCTCAGGGATGTAGATATTAATACAGTAAATTGGGGGGTAAAATGTGTTGTACTAACTACTGCTAGAAGGAATGTTAGGACGCATACTAATGGAACACAAGTCAATAAGTGATGACAATTGCATGAGGAAGGAAGTGTCAGATGTCGAAGAGGCGTGCTCTCACAAAGACAATGCAGATATGCGTGACCCGTTTCATTCATTCAAAAGCAATGTGAGAAAGCAGGAGACATGGCGTTTGCGTGAGTCGTTATAATGTGTTAATAAGTACGGTAAATACTCTGTCATAGTGATACGCTTGTGCAGTCGTTAGATCTGTGAATTAATAGTATGTGTTTGTGTTTCTTTTGTGTGTTTCAGTTTATTACCTAATGCTACTAACGCGACTGAAGTCGCGACCTCTGAATCTTGTGCTAATGATTAAGAGCATTTAGTTGTGGAAGCTATTTGAACTATATCTAAACACGGGCCAGACAAAGCAAATAGGGCTTTTACTGTACACAAGTTTAGTAGAAGTATGTTTGTACGTGTGTGAGTGTGTTATGAGTTATTAGTAATAAAATGGCCGGAAAATAAGTGAATGTTTGAGAGCCTTATTACAACTTGGAGGAAGTGTGTGTTTGAGTAATATAACGGTGTGTGTTTAAATCACAATTACTATCCTGTTTGTTACACCCCCATGCGGAGGGTTGAATCAATAGTTGAACAAAGTTATGAAACAGCAAAGTTTAATTATATCCGTACAGTAATAAAGCAACCCGGTAATCACCGGTGCAAGTAACGAAGCAACCGAAGTGAATCACCGTTGCAGTAATAAAAGCAACGTGTGTAGGTTACCGTTGAAACATTATAACGGGAACCACCGGAGCGAAACCATAGCAACGCGTGTAAACACCGTAGCTATATCCCTTAGCATTCAGTGCAACCACGATGCTAATGGAAGCCATAGGCCCGTGTTAGCTTAGGCTACTACGTGATCAATGGATGTCTGGCTGTTAGCGAGACGCTAGCGGAGAAGCAAGACAAAGAGACGGCCATCCCGGAGCAGCTCTGGACCCGTCACCGGTCGCCTTCGTTCGAGAACCAACGCGACCGCCCGCAGGCTGCTGAAGTAGCTGATACCTGCGAGGAATCATCCGCTCGCCTTAGTGAAAGGTGACCCGGACTGGGAGTTCGGGGTAGGGTGCTGGCGGCTACATTGCTGCTAAAGAGGAACCACCTGGGTGCTGACAAAGTGCTCGGCTGTTGCAGTCCTAAATAAAAAGTTTCAGTGCCCACAGGAGTGCTTGTGCATTGGGGGGAATATCGCTGGAATTGTGTGTTGCAAAAAGGAAACTGTGCATTGACTTTTGGGAAGAAATCGAGCTAAAGCTAAATCCTGTGATCCAGAAAGAAGCTAGCCACCTTTCCATTGACATTGCATTGAGCCTAGCAACCAAAGAGCATTAGAGGTAGCTTCGGCTAACGAGAGCTAATGCTAAAACTGATAGCATATGAATAGCTGTGACTAACGTGGAGCTAATGCTAATGCTGATAGCATAGGAATAGCTTTGTCTAACGTGGAGCTAATGCTAATGCTAACAGGAGGGGCGTTTGAGGGGATACAATACACGTGTTCCACAGCCACATCCTGAGCAGTCGCCATTGAGGAATGTCCCGGTCCCGGCCATCTTGAAACAGAAAGGTTGGTGGGGGGGGGCGAGCGTCCATATCGTAACCATGGCAACCTTAGGAGACTTAACCGACCTTAAAAAGGCACGTTCTAAAAGCCAAGGAACGCTGACCAAGAACGCCGCTAAGGCCTTATTAGTGCCATTCACCGACGCAAAGTCTGAGGAAGAACTCAAACTTATGATAGTTGGTGTGACGAAGGACTACGAGGCATTTCTAAATGATAGCCTAGAGTATAAAAATGCTTTAGAAGAAATTGATGACGAGGATTGTAAAAATGAAATCCTCGCGGTGGATGAGAAAATAAAAGCAGGCGAAGATAAATACACTTTAGGCACTAAACAAGTGAAGAACGTTCTATGGGACCGGTGTATTGATGCGGCTTTTAAGTGCGCTTTAACTCGGGTAGAGTCTGCGTTCCGTTACGCAGATCCTGACAAATATAAAGAGCACGAAATAACGGAACGCCTCTGCAATAATGTGGCTACCGAATTTGAGGAGTCCTTTGCAGACGTGAAAGCCTTATTTGAACAGTATGAAGGTTGCATTTCTGGCGAGAATTTGGCCGGATTAATGAAAACAGTCAACAACTATAAGGTGGAGAAAAATAGACGCCTCCAGGAGTTGGCGCACAAAGGCGATATAACTAAGCCTGTAGCAATTAAAGAGGAGAAGGTTCCTCAAGCCCTCGCCGCCGCTGACGGCGGGGCAAACGGGAAAACAAAGGCGAGTAAACTCGCTACCCAACCAATGAAATTACCACAATTTAGTGGAGACCGCATGTCTTATTTCAGATGGAAAGCACAATGGCATAGAAAATATGCGCTGTGTGAATCCGCTGACTGGGGTGACGACATGCATTACCAACTATTGATGGATTCCATTGACAAAAAGATCAGTGATGAATTAAGACTGGATTATTGCAAAACTACTGAAGAAGTGTACCGTAAACTGGAGTGTTTATACGGTAACGTAGGACAAATTGTCAGTGAGATTATAATGAATCTGGATAGCGTGCCTAAGGTGCGCAGTGGACCTGGTCAACACAAAGAGACGTTGCATCTAGTTCGATTGATAGAACAATCAGTCCTTGATCTGTCTGACCTAGATGCAGATGAGGCTATCAAAAATCCAGTCGTAATTTATAATCTGGAGAGAAAATTGCCGCCAGAAATACAAGAAAGGTGGATAGTTCATCACCAAGGTTTGTCTAAAAATCAGGGCAATGTCGGGTACAAGAACAGATTTGAGTGTTTCATTGAATTCCTCCGCGGGCATACAGCAGTGCTCGTTGAACAGGAGATATTAAATGCAACAAGCTCAGAGACCAAACGTAATGATTCACCACGGGCCATAAAAATGAGCAGTACTCAGACAGGCCGGGCAGCGGTGCGCGCGAGAAACGGGCGTCCACAAAGGCTACCAGTACCACTAGTGGCGAGGCGCGCGGATCCAATTGCGTAATCTGTGGGGAAAATGATCATACGGGCCAACTGTACCGTTGTAAAGTATTCGGACGAGCTAATGTAGAGAGCAAGAGGGCTCTCGTTAAAAAGCACAAAGCATGCGTGCGGTGTTTAGGCCAGCATGACGGGCAGTGCAGAGTGCGGAACAACAGTTTCCTATGCAAAATTGTGGAGTGCAAAAACGAAGCGCCTCACAATTTTCAGTTGTGCCTAAAAAGACGTAACAAGGACAGTGGTGCTATAAATGACGGCGCGAGGGAAGCTAGTAACGTGGGGAGGGACTTGCGGGGCCCCACACGTGAAGTGGAAGAAATGTTTGCAAAAGCAGCACTATCACCAGAACAACTAGTAATAATGCGCAAAGCTTTCACTAATAATATAGCCACGACTGTCCGCGCTGATGGCGACGGACAAACAGAATTGCCGGTTCTCATGATGACACTGGAAGTGACCACAAGACGTGGAGACTGGGCGGGCGCTTTGATTGATCTCGCTTCTGACACTAACTATATTACCCACAAAGCAGCGAAGAGACTTGGACTAAAAGGGGTGCCTGTTTCTCTGTTTGTGAAGGGTGTGGGTGGCATGACCAGATCATATCAAACTCAACGTTATTCAGTTTGTTTGAAAATAATGGAGAAGGGCTCTTCTCGAAGCCATGACATGACTTGTTACGGTCTGGATGAAATTACAGACGTCAAGGGTGAAGTGAGTCCTTCACGCATTGCAGAACTTTTTCCGGGTACCGAACCGAAAGAGTTGCGACGTCCAACTAAAGTGGAAATACTTATTAGCGCTAGAGAGGGGCGTCTAGCCCCGCAAAGGCTGAGAAGGGTCGGGGATCTGGTCCTATGGGAGGGTGCTCTGGGTAAAACGGTTAGCGGAGTGCATCCTACTCTGTTTGACGCTAGTGAAATGATCACAAGAGAGGCGTCAACCCATTTAGCTCTTTCAATGAGAGGGGCTGCCGTTGAGATTAAGGCGGCGGCTACTTGCCATACTGATTCCGCCACCGCTCTGTCGTGGTGGCGTTGGGACAGTATCGGCGCCGCGTGCAACCCTCTATGTGGAGGTTGTCGGTGTGGAAAATGCGCTCCTGGTGGAAAGGAGATGTCTCTCGCTGACGAAAGAGAAATGGAGATTGTCAAAAGGGGTTTAACTTTTAAGACAAGTGACGCGCACAGTGACGAGTCTCACTGGGACGCGAGTTACCCCTGGAAAGAGAATCCAGATACTTTACCGAACAATAGAACGGCGGTTGTGGCCACGTTCTTAAAATCTGAGAAACGTCTCAGTAGAGATCCCGTGTGGAAAAAGGCTTATGCTAGCCAGGTGCACGAGATGCTCAAGAGAGGAGCTGCTGTCAAACTGTCTAAAATTGTCATGGACATGTGGAACGGCGCCGTCTGGTGGATTAACCATCTCATGGCACCAAACCCACATTCTGTTTCCACGCCAGTTAGAATAGTCTGGGACAGTAGTCAAGAATTTCGAGGTGTGAGTTTGAACAGCATCCTGTTGAAGGGTCCTGACGTCTTGAACCCCATCCGAGCAGTGTTACTTCGTTTCAGAGAAGGGAAGTATGCTGCTATCGGCGACGTAAGCAAAATGTACCACTCGGTCTGGCTTGAAGAGCGGGAGGTACATTTGCACCGGTTCCTATGGAGGGACTCAGTTGACAGCGAGATTGAAGATTACGCTGTGGTACGGGTCAACATGGGTGACCGTCCAGCTGGTAGCATAGCTCAAATAGCGATGCGCGAAACAGCGTATCTACCTCAGTTCACTGACATGGTGGACGAGAGGGAAGTAATCGTGGAAAACGCTTACGTGGATGACATTTTTCTATCTCACAATTGCCCCCAGAGGCTAGAGGAGCTACTGGCGGGGGTTAAAACCATTCTGGCCACCGGGGGGTTTCACCTAAAGCCCTGGGTACGGTCAGGCCAAAGTGGGAGGGAAGGAGATGGAGGAATGAGACCAGAGACTATATTGTTGCCAAATCAAATGAGAGAGGAAGACAACAAGGCTCTGGGAGTTGGTTACCATGTGAAGGAGGACAGCCTCTTCATCATGATTGCCATAAACTTTTCCGCAAGAAAGAAAAAAGTGCGGAGCGAGGAAAACCTTGCTCTGGAGGAGGTGGCGGAGAAAACGCCAAATCCTTTGACTCGGCGGATGTTGCTGAGTCAAGTAGCAGGGCTGTATGATCCCATTGGCCTTGTGACGCCTCTGAAACAGAAGGGCGTTATTCTAGTCAGAAGAGCGTTCCAGGAGGCAGGGTCATTGACCAAAGACACTTGGGATCAACCGCTGTCTAGCGATCTCCGCATGAGAGCGGTTGAGCTTTTTGTGGAATATGCAAAGCTGAGTTCTATCACGTTCCCTAGGTGCATCACTCCGCCCGGATGGGTGGGGGAACCCTGGGGCATCACCTTTTCCGATGGGAGCTCAGAATCCTACGGAGCGGTGCTCTACCTGCGCTGGGAAACTGCTAGCGGGGTAGAGACTCGTCTGGTGGAGTCAAAAGCCAAGTTGGCTCCCCTAGATCAAAAAGGCGATGCAGTGAAAGCGGAAATCTGCGGTGCTGTCTTTGCCGCACGGCTTAAAGAGTACGTGTTGAAGCATAGCAGGCTGACAATCGCGAGGTGGTATCACTTTGTTGACAGTCAGACAGTGCTGGGTGCCATTCAAAGAGACAGTTACGGGTTCCAAACGTTCTTCGCAAACAGGGTTGGGGAAATCCAGAAGGCGGGGCCTGTGACTGACTGGTGGTGGATTCCCGGGGTGGAAAATGTAGCTGATCTAGTCACAAGGGGGGGTTCTCCTGAGCAATTAGACAGTGACTCCCTGTGGCAAAAGGGACCAGAGTTCCTGACCAAACCAGTGGAGGAATGGCCCATGAAGTCTGCTGCTGAGGTGGCTGCTTCATCGCGAGAAATCGTGAGTACATTGCAGAGAAAGGCATTCTCTGCCGCTGTTACTAGATCCCAGACTAGGAACCAGGGGTCTGCGACGCTGCCAGGCAGTGGCAGGTCCTCACCAGTCAGTGACAGATCTTCACCGGACAACGGGGGGTCTCCAGCAGCAAGCAGGAGTCCTTCACCGGTCAGTGATGGGGGTTCTGGGGCAGCATCTAATGACGAAACTGAGCATGCTGCGCGGGTAAGATTAGCTTAATGGGTATTTACTTGAGGCAAGACTGGGTGGTGGGGCATACTTGCCATCCAGTAAGGAGCGAAGCGGTGGTGTCGACCTCCTATAGTCAGTTGAGATCAAAATTTATTCAGTATGAAAGTAGAATAGGTTTATTGATTCATGAGTTCACCTGGTGAGTGCCATCCGGAGGCGTTCATCAATAGAAGCATGATTGATATACTTTTTTCTATTGTTTATTTGAATGGTTTTGTATACAAATGAGTGTGGGGTATCTATTTAGCTTACTGGGTTTAATTTCAAACCGTAGCTAAAAGTGGGAGGTGTCGCGTTTATTCCGGGTGGTGGGCTCATTATAATATTAAGTGCCGACCCAGCTTATATATGTAACTACATGTTGTGTTGTATATGTATAGATGTTAGTGTTACTAAGGAAGTTCACTGCCTATATAGAATACTCTGTGTTATATAAGAACAGAAATCCTCTTATCAACCAATTACAGTATCTCAGGGATGTAGATATTAATACAGTAAATTGGGGGGTAAAATGTGTTGTACTAACTACTGCTAGAAGGAATGTTAGGACGCATACTAATGGGACACAAGTCAATAAGTGATGACAATTGCATGAGGAAGGAAGTGTCAGATGTCGAAGAGGCGTGCTCTCACAGAGACAATGCAGATATGCGTGACCCGTTTCATTCATTCAAAAGCAATGTGAGAAAGCAGGAGACATGGCGTTTGCGTGAGTCGTTATAATGTGTTAATAAGTACGGTAAATACTCTGTCATAGTGATACGCTTGTGCAGTCGTTAGATCTGTGAATTAATAGTATGTGTTTGTGTTTCTTTTGTGTGTTTCACTTTATTACCTAATGCTACTAACGCGACTGAAGTTGCGACCTCTGAATCTTGTGCTAATGATTAAGAGCATTTAGTTGTGGAAGCTATTTGAACTATATCTAAACACGGGCCAGACAAAGCAAATAGGGCTTTTACTGTACACAAGTTTAGTAGAAGTATGTTTGTACGTGTGTGAGTGTGTTATGAGTTATTAGTAATAAAATGGCCGGAAAATAAGTGAATGTTTGAGAGCCTTATTACAACTTGGAGGAAGTGTGTGTTTGAGTAATATAACGGTGTGTGTTTAAATCACAATTACTATCCTGTTTGTTACACCCCCATGCGGAGGGTTGAATCAATAGTTGAACAAAGTTATGAAACAGCAAAGTTTAATTATATCCGTACAGTAAGATTCTTTCCAAAAGCAGATATGACAGAACTTAATCTACAAAGAAATGTACCAATGACGACAAGCCTACCAATATGGGTCTGTTGAATGGCCTCCATATAGGGCAGTGGGCCAGTGTTGTGTTGCATCTTAGACTGTCCCTAAAATGACATGTTTGACATACATTACTAGCAGTCGTTTTGTACCAATGGCAAGTCTATAAAGAAATGATGTACTAATAATAAAACTATATTTGTATAGCACATGAAATGCAGCTCAAAGTGCTTTACAGAGCAATAGAGAAAGTAAGAAAAGCATGGCATATACATTAAAATGAATAGCAGTAATGCAATACAGTTAAAGTTAAAGTTAAAAAAAAAAAAAAAGCTTTATGCTTCAGCTCATACCTTTTCGGTCAGAACTAGTCACTGTGTTGACTAATTAATGTAATATAAATTAAGCAATTTAAATTGCTTAAACCTATTTTTGTTTATCTGTTTTTGTAAAAATGACCGAAATAAAGATTCAAACTCAAACTCAAACTCAATACAGTGAGGACATGAATAACCAAAAGATTTAAAGATCATGACAAGTAATGACACGCGTACCGGGGTGATGGTCCCGTTGAATGGCCTCCATAGACTGTCCCTATAATGACATGTTTGACATAAATTACTAGTAATAATTTCTTTGTAGATTTGCCATGGGCAAGAAATGACTTTGTACTAATAATGACCAGCCTACCGATAGGGTTATGGGCCTGTTAAATGGCTTCCATAGGGTGATGCACCAGTTCTGTCCGTATGTACTCCGTAGGGCGATTGGCTAGTAGGGTTTCCTCCGTCACTATAATGAAACGTTAAGACATAAATATGACAGTTAATATACAAAGAATTTGCTTTGACAATGACTTCTACAAATAATGAAAACAAATAATGTGCTATGGGCAAAACAGGCTATATAATAGTGGATATAGGCAATTTTACAAACTCATATTGAATATTGAGTTGTGAGCTTGTAGATAGTTTAATTATTTCAATTATTTTTTTGTTTTAATCGGATGAACTCAAAGGATTTGGATGTATATGTGACCGGGGACAGTGGTTTAATATACAAGGGGGCCATGGTCATTTTTCAGTTCTTTACATATTATGAAACTGCACACTGTAACCTTTCATATGATGTATTGCTCCTTGAAATTAGGGGGGAAATGAAGAAGATATGACCATTTGAAACTTGTTGAACTGTAAACACCAAAGTAAAGAATTTGTCATTCTAAGATTTCAAATTATTTAGCATCTCTGAGCCCAGGAATGGGTGTGACAATAGATAGGCCTACTTGTCTCCACCCCTAGATACTTGCATAAACACTCCCCCCATCCTCTAACCACTCCACACTGTCAACTGCACAGAATGACTTGAGTGGACACTTAGTAAAAGAAGGTCATCTAGAACTCTTAGAATAAGAATAAATAGAGATGATAAAGTATCAATATTGCAATATAGAAATATAGGACGGACGTTGTTTAGTGTATGTTTTGTAATAATACAATCTAAAAAATAACTAGTAGGCTAATTGAGTTTTCAAATAAATACATGTGGAGTAAAACTACTTGCAGCTAACACTGCAAGTAGGCTATAATTTATTCCATGAAGTTACTTGTAGTTTTACAAGTAATGAGTGGGGATCATAGACTGTAAAAAATATGGACAAAGCGTTCCCCGGGTCTAACATGAACGTAAAATGAAGCCTGTAATAATATGCTAATTCCTGATGTAAGTCGCCATCTTTGGTACCAGCTGGCCATTGGCTGGCTCCGTTTTGTATACCAGCTGGTCATTGGCTGCCCAGACAACGAGGCGGGACTTCCCCCCTTCTTCTCCGTTGGTTTTTATTTTGACTCGAGTGGGAGGGGAATCCCGATCATAGACTGTAATGGTAGCCACGCCCCTCAGAACATACGCGATGGTTTTTTTTCTTTATGGTCATTTTTTTAATTAATGGGACCATAATTTTCCAAAAAGAATATTATGACATTAGAAATGAGACTTTAAACTAGTGACTGGAAGAAGAAAGTATTCATGACCATGTTTATTAAGGTAATACAGTCTAGGTGAAGTTGGGCCAAAATACATGGGCCTCTATGGAGCTATGGGGCTTTTTGGGTCCGGTCCAGCGCCACAACAGGCCATTATATGAACTACCGATTTCAAATGAGGCTTCACGAAATATCTGGCTGACTGCCCCCCTGGTGGGGATGCTTCACCATATTCGGTGAGTGGGCTCCTGTCAATTATCAATGTGTCAGAACCTGAAGATGCTGGGTTTACAGACTCTTCATTGGTAGGCGAACTGAGAAGTGTCTTCAAAAAGGTCTCCTTAGGCGTTTTTTTAACTTTGGGTTTCCCTTGATCTGTTGGTCCCACATATTCGACTGTAGCACGGTAGAACTTTCCATTTGACCACCTTGCCAATACGTCTTGTCCACATTTGAGGTCTAGCAGGCGCAAGACTGGAGCCTCATCTCTGCCCAGTATGTTAGCAGGTGTGTCTATCTTTGCAGTGACCCCATCCTCCTCAAAACGTACAAAGGCATAATATCCTGAAGGAGAAGAGACAGACATTTTACATTTCTATTGATTCAAGAAAGAAAATTTACATTTCAATTTATAACCACCAGTTTCTAAAACTAACATGCCCATTTAAAAATGTTATTATTAAAGTAGCATTGTAGCGTGGCCATTTTCAGCAAAGAGGTTTGTTGTAGAGGTATAAATCAGACAGTTTACTGCCCTACCATGAAGCCTTTAGAGACCTCTTTCTCTAAGAGAAACGCGACTATTTCTGGTTCTTGAAGGGCGGATTGGAGGTTAGAAAACGTATGAGATTGGGTTAGATGCGAGAGAACGCCAACGCGGAAGCCTTGGGACAGCCCTGTGAGGAGATAGTCCGTGAACACTGGGTCGGGGTGAGAGGATAGAGCGGTGGATAAAGCGTGAATGTGAATGGGGGTTGAGGGTGGTTGCTTAGAATGGTTTGGAATATCGAGGGGCTTTGTGAGGTGCCCCCCCCCCCCCCCCCCGTCGCCGTCTCTCAGAGGTCGGGCTCGCCTCACGGATTTTGGATGAGGATCCTTGCAACCGCTACAAATGTGAGAGAATTGGCATTTAGAAAAAGTGCAAACGTTTTTGTTGAAGTTGTTACATATGGGCACATTATTAAAGTAAGTCACCTCTCTTCCACAAGAGTCCCTTGGGTGGAACTCGGCCTGGGGGCTGGAATCACGAGGAGCGACGTGGGCAGGAGGATTCGGAGCGTTTGGACGGGTTTCTCTTTTCACCGTGGGAGTGAGGAACACTGACCTGGGACATGATTCGGCGGAGTGATCTACTTGGCCGCATAGATGGCAGGTAAGAGCCCTATGACCGCCCACATGCAGAATGAGCAGCTCTGTGTCTAGGCAAGCCCAATTAAGTCTTGTGTTGAACCGGGAGAGGAAGTTAGCTGCTTTTGCAGAGAAGGCTTTATGATAATCGTAGAACATGGAACTGCCCGTACCTGTGTTTTATTTCGCTGATAAATGCAAGGTAGGAATCGAGCTCAGGTCTACGCTCGGGGAAGACATCACAGAGTGTGTCTCTAAATAAGTCAAATGCTATATGACAAAGTCGCAGAAATCGAGGGAACGGTTAATGCGGGGGTCAGAAGCACGGAATACGGCAGAAAGCTGGTCGGTGCCTACCAGCTTTCTGTCACACTCGGGAGTGGGAAGAATGAGAGAGGCTAAATTAACGTCTTTCCCTTCGATGATTTGGGCTCTAAGGTGGGTAGAGACAGCAGAAAGGCAGCGGTGAATGAGGATTTTCGACGGGAACGGAGTGGGTTTGGGAGCCGCCGGGGACCCCGGGTTCGTCCCGGGCAGGCTCGGCTGAGCACGGAGTTGTGTTTTTCTTTTTTGCCTTACTCTTGCCTTGGCCGGGTGTGCCGGAATCGGTTTGCTGAGTCTGAGCTGACTCGAGGGAGGCGAGGAGGAGATCGACCAGCTGAGGGTGGGTTAGACCTGGTTCGGGGATGATGCCGTGCCCGGAGAGTGCGGCGAGGATTAGCTCGTCTGGCCATAGATGGTATTCGGCGGCTGCTAGCCTGGAACTGCGGCGAGGGGTGCTGTTTTCGTCGGCGTCTGACATGACGCTACGCTACCTGAACGGATAGCACAAGTGAGACAGGGAAGGAGGAGGCACCCTTTTAAAGGGGCGCAGGTAAGGGTTACGTTGATCTGATTGGAGCAGTTGGATGATGGCTAGTTCTCTCAGTTGAACTTTCGTTTATAACTTACACTTTCTACATCAGTGGTGCTTCAACCTTTTTCAAGTCAAGGACCCCCAGAATTATCTGTATTTGGCTGCAGACCCATCTGAAATTATTTTGTTTCAGGGACCCCCAGAAGCAGGAGATTTTAGTTAAAAATGTTGGCTCTGAAAGAATATGTTCAAAGATTTGTGCCACATTTTCAAAAATAGCTCTATAAGCTTGAGCTATGAGCTTGTAGATCTGCTATTTTTCAATAGCTAAAATATAAAATGCTTAAACACTAAAAGGGGTACCTGTTCAGAATGGGTTAATCTGAAACCACAATTTAATATATAGTGGTGGGGGTCCCCGCTTCACTGAATGTCAGTCTCCAGGTTCTCTTGAATATGTAGGACACTGATTTACACTGAAACATGGGCATATTAGGAGTCTGCCAGTGCAGTGGTGCTCTTGTTGGGCATATTAGGAGTCTGCCAGTGCAGTGGTGCTCTTGTTGGGTCACCCCAGGATCCCCATAACTGAGTGTACAAATGGAACCAAATTGACCTTTACGGGTCCATTTGGGTCACCTTCAATTAAGGTCCCTCAAACCACTTTGAGGACCACAGCACTAGTATACATTTAGGGCAGTAGCTCTGTTTTTGGTAATATTTGAATGTCTGTGACACAAATAGATCTCTCGCTTCAGATGTGAAGAGATCTGGCTGTAGGCTACATAGGCCGTTTCGCGGATACAGCCATCTTGCAGAGAACGCGGTGGATTGTGGGTAGGCGCGGAGCATTGTGGGACGAAAAGGGACCAGGAAGTATCTTGCCCGCTGTGTTTACTATTGCGCTTCTGAACTTCTCCGTGATTTTCTAATATTAAAGTATTTTTTGATAAACATAATAATAGGTGGACCACACCGATGTGCTGTTTACATGTGCAACAATAATCGGCGATATAAAGCCAAGTAAGTGGAAATTCATATATCTGTAGAATTGTCGCCGTTATCTTAAGGCTACTGCCTCACTCTGTCAGTTTGCTACTGCTAATAATAAAGTCCGTTATGTCCCTTCGTTTTTATTTGTATTTATTTTGCATGCATCGTATTAGTCCTATTGTTGTTATTTTTTGCTATGGTCAACATTTAAGAAGTTCATGTAGTATATAAGCATATAATAATGTAATCCAACATGTGGGATTGACAGGCAATCTAAAGACATAGGCTACTGAAATCAATGTTACTTTAATGTACACACTTTAATTTCAGTTCTGTAATTCTGTTGTTTTAGGTGGTTAATCTAAGCATCTATCTCAGAAGACAACAGAAAATAAAGAAGAAGGACAGCGGCCGTCACTGCAACAACAAGAATACAACCATTTTAGCTTATGCATGTATTTGTAAAGAAACAATTTTAGTATTTCTTAATGGTGAACATTTATTCTAAACAAAGTTAAAACCCTGGCGCATATATATATATATATATATATATATATATAGCGCATATGTGTTGTGAACATGAGCCTTGGTGTATTGCAAACAAACAGACAGTAACAGATTGAAAGAGTCTATTTATTTACTTGGGTGGATGTGAGCTGTACTATTCACATGTAATTCTGTCAAAGTAGTGCATATAAGGTCATAAGGATGGTGTTCCATTGTCATTAAAGTCATTGTTTTGTCCGAAAAGTAGTGTCTAATTGGTCAATTAATTATTCTATAGCTTTACATTCCTATATGAAGTGACTTTTTCCACGTGTGAAACAAATGTGTGAAACCCAGTGAAGATGTGGGGGCTGGATATTATGCATTGCATAATTTATGTATCACCCTGTCTATGCTTGTCTCCTCAAATGGAACACTCAATCAAACTGCTATTGGATGCTAAGTTCTATATTACATTAGTGAAATTCCCTAAGACACTAACATCTATTTTTTAATGGTAATAATGTGTTTAAAATTAAACTTTATGTCTAGACAAATTATTGTTCACATGAAAGTTAAAACATTTTGGAGAAACAGGCTACATCTGAATCTATCAGATCTATTTTTGATGAATTGAACAATGTGGACCCTGTTGTAAACAAGTGTAAGGCTTAATTGGGTCGTCCACTCACAGTTAACAGTCTTTGTATTGAGTTTGTGCTTGAAATGTACTGTAATTCTGCAAACTGTTAATAAATATTTAAATCAATCAACTACGTTGCATTTTGGGTATGCGCAAAGGCCTATGGGTGAAAGGTGAAAGGTAACCTGCATCATCTTATTGACAATCTCAGCACGTCGTCATTTTCAATAAGAAAAGTATGTTGTGATCAACACAATGGGTGGATCAGATCGCTGTGCCGTTTACATGTGCAGCAATAATCGTCGATATAAATCCAAGTGAGTGTAAATAGCCTACATATAGTCGCCAGTGCTCCACTTTATTTTATTTAGGTAGTGAACTGCCCATGCATTATTTATCTGATGTAAATATAGCTACATGTGGAATTCTGGATAGATCTTGACGTTTTACTGTCTAATTTTTCCACCTTTCCCTCGTTTGTAGGTGTCATTAGTATTTAGGCCTATTACTGACAAGAAAAAAGGTCCAGTTGAAGGGATTTAATTAATACATGTTTAGAGTTGTTTGCTAGTTCAATACTTATAGGTTCAGCTCTTAAACCACTTTGGTATTTTCTTTGCTGTGGTCAACATTTTAATTTGTAGTATGCCTATTGTAGTAATAATAATTAATGTAATCCCATCAATGCATTAATTGACACATTATATCTAAATACATTATTTATTTTACTTATTTTCGAACTACACACTACTGTAATTTCAGTTTGTTTAATTTGATGTTATTTTACATTACATGAGTGTAAAGCCATGTTAAGCATTAGGTAAACAATGTTTGTGTATATATTCTGACGTTTTAGGTGGGTAATCAAAGAGCATGTCCATGAGCTGAAGTTCCACACATGCCCTCCCAAATGGCGATCACTTTGGCTGAAGCTCATCAATAGAAAAGATCTCGACAATATCGGTGACAACACACGAATCTGCAGCAACCATTTTCTATTGGGAAAACCCATTGGAATATATCCCCATCCATCCCTGTATATGAGGGGGTATTTATACAAGGACAGCCACAGTGACAACATTGAAATTCAAAGAATAATTAGCAACTGGTCTCCGGACATTGATGAAAGCACATATCTGACAACAAGGCATGGTCAGGTGAAGAGAAAGAGTGCTGAGGACATTCCCACCAAAAAACTAAAAATAACAGGGCCCGGTACAGAAACCTCTAGCCAGTCCCCAGGCCCTAATGAGGAAGACACAAGTCAACCCTTACCCCCCATCGGTCTTTTGTCATGGGACCACAGCTACAGTGCTCAAGATACTATACAGAATCAGAATGTTGGTCACTTTTCTGAGCCATCTACACCTCAGTCATCACCATACAAATCTTCATCATATAGTACATCTGACCTGCAGGAGCAACACAACTACTGTATGAAGCCAATGAGTGCCTGTACATGTTCATGTGTGTGTGAGAACTGTCAAATGAAAGAAAAACATGTGCAGGAGAGAGATGGGCTCTCTGCTAACAGAGTTGACCTCCAGGATGAACTCTTACATGAGAGAGATGACTTGGAGCGAAGGTTATCACACCAGACACATAGTTCTTCATTGCCACTGCCAGTACACTATGACATTTCTTCCATTAAGCATTCTGATGATCTGATGCGTCTGCACACAGGCTTACAGAACTATGCACTTTTCCAGTGGGTGTTTAATCAGGTGCAATCCAAACTGCCCTCTCTACAGTATTTCAAAGGAATGCAGTCTAAAACAGTGAAGAAGTGCCAGTTGATTGCAGATAACAAACCAGGACCACAGCGGAAATTGTCCCATGAGAATGAACTTTTGTTGACTCTGATGAAATTGAAACTAAATCTGTCACTCAGGTTCCTTGCCCATCTTTTCCAAATCTGCACCAGTGTTGTATCCAATATCATATCTACATGGGTGCCTCTGCTCTCAAAAGAATTAGAACCTATTATATATTGGCCTAAACAAGAGGAGATTCACCTGTACTACCCACAGTGCTTCAAAAAGTACAAGTATGTGCGGGCTATCATAGACTGCACTGAGGTACCCATACAAAGGCCTTCACTGGCAAAAGCCAATAGCCAGATATACTCACAATTCAAGGGAAGACCTACTGCTAAAATTCTGGTGGCATGTAGTCCAGCAGGAACTGTGTCATTTGTGTCAAAATCAGCAGGTGGATGCATGAGTGACAAGGAAATAGTCAAAAGGTCAGGTATCATTGACTTACTACAAATGGGTGATTACTTGCTGGCAGACAGAGGGTTCAATATCCAAGAACTACTTCTTCCCTCCATTTTTTAAAAACAAAAAGCAGTTTTCAGATGCTGATGATAGAAGAACCAAGCAAGTTGCTAATGCTCGAATTCACATTGAACGTGTTATCGGCAGGATTAAGGAGTTTGACATAATGCAATGTGAAGTCACATTAGACATGTTTGACATTTTTGATGATATTGTAGTAGTTGTGGCAGCTCTGATTAATTTACAGCCACCCATAATTCCATTGAAATGACACTGACATATAGCATAGGGGGTTCGGTTAGTGCAACAAATAATTGTAAATAAACAAAAAAACTGAAGTTATGCATATGTTATGCAAATTAAATGTAAACAAAGTAATTTCTGAGTACTGAAATGTGACATTTTGGTTAGTTAGTGTAACGGATGCAGTGCATTAATAATTGTAAACAAAAAGAGAATAAATTTTAACTGAAGATATGCATATGTAATGCAAAATAAATGTAAACAACAGTCATTTCAAGTGTACTGTTTTTTCAAATGTATTTTATTCAAGTACTGATGGTGGCAGCTCTGTGGCACTTTCAACCACCTCTGGGCCTGCTGTACTTGCCACCCCATCCACACCTTTCTCCATTGTGCATTTCAACCCTCCTCCCAGTAACTCTGGTTGTATGATAGACTTTTGTATAATCTCCTCCACCAGCAAGGGGTCAAAGCAGATTTCTTCTGAGTGGTGTCGGTTGTATGGGGAAGCAGTTTGCAGAAAGAAATATCCCACATCTGCACTGGTGACAAGCATCTGCATTTGGACTTGAAAGTAGTAAGGATGCATTGCCTTCAACTTTATTTCACCTGTTGGTAGAGAAGAGTAATATACATGAATGCACAGTGTGTGTGTGTGTGTGTGTGTGTGTGTGTGTGTGTGTGTGTGTGTGTGTGTGTGTGTGTGTGTGTGTGTGTGTGTGGGGGTAGGTAGGTTAGGTAGGTACTAGATATAGGTAGGTGTACCGCTCTCAAAGGGCACCTACGGATGGCTGCAATTCGAAACTGGCCTCTGTAAAATCTGAATCAGTGGTTCTACAGCTGCATGGTAAAACTCATCTGGGGAAGTGTTGTGTGTTGCTGCTAGGGCTGTGAGAGTGGGGGGAAGAGCAGCATTCACTTGCTGTAGTACTGTCTCCTGTTCCATAGCCTCCTCAAAATGTACTACCCCCTTACATCAGGGAATGTATGTGCTGGATCAGGGGCAACTGGTAGGTAGCATAAAATCGCAGCACTTCCATTCGTAGCTTCCCTGAGCCCATCAAGGTCCATGTCATGGATACTTTTTGGGGTTCTGTGAGGTAGCGCACGAGGGTCATACTGAAACCTCCGAGACCGACACACTGTCTCCTCAATGACACAGTTTCCTGAAATTGGCAAATTAAAAACTGGTCTTAGGTAATATGATTTGGCAGGCTTAAGTGAATATAGGGCTTGAGGCTTCACATATGCAAGAGCTAGAGTAAAACATGGAGAGCTAGACTTTGATGTAATTAGTGGACAGCAATATGAAATGGACTTAGTTATTTGTGTACATTTCTGTATCACAGATAGAAGGGAATAATGGAAAAACACAGAAAATGACAGCCAGCTAAACGAAATAAATGATCAATTAAATTATTACACATACCTTTAACTTTTTGAATGTGAATGTTTTCCAGGAACTGTGCACTGTGGAGCTTCTTGGATGGCGCATGCCAACTTTGTCTGTTTTGAGTCACGGTTGAGTTCTCTCCTCGTGCCACTTTCTCAATTACCAGATGACAAAGGGATGCCACATGTTTGCATGTGCCGCGTAACCTTTGTATTATGAGAGGACACAGAGTATGAATTAGGGTGGCTTGGTCAAAATACTTTTAAACTAGTTTGTGGAAAACTGTAGTTGCATCTATATTTAAATTAAATAAGAAGGGTCATACCCTGCAGGATAGGAGCAGAAGGCTTCCACTAGCAATGCCTTAGACTTGTGGACAATCATCCAGCATTGATAGGGTGCCTTAGAGATGTTGGTTTCCCTAATAACTGTGGCCCTCAGGAAACAATATGGCACGTTTTCACCTATGCCATTATATTGTACATTCTGTACATGACCTGATAGATGAAGCGACTTTCCATCTCTCAAAGCCTCAGCACCACCAGTTGATATGCCAATTGCACGGTTTTCTATGAGAGAATAAAACACATATTATTGAACTGTTGATACATTTATTAACAGTTTGCAGAATTACAGTACATTTCAAGCACAAACTCAATACAAAGACTGCAACTGTGAGTGGACGACCCAATTAAGCATTACACTTGTTTACAAGAGGGTCCACCTTTACATACATTAATAAATCATATAGATGACATAGGGCTAATATCTATATATCTATCTATCTCCTATGTCCACACACAGACGCCTACCTACCCCCCCCCCCCCCCCCCATACACACACACACACACACACACACAGACTACCTACACCCCCCCCATACACGCGCGGCACCACACGTGGAAAAAGTCACTTCATATAGGAATGTAAAGCTATAGAATAATTAATTGACCAATTAGACACTACCTTTCGGACAAAACAATGACTTTAATGACAATGGAACACCATCCTTATGACCTTATATGCACTACTTTTACAGAATTACATGTGAATAGTACAGCTCACATCCACCCAAGTAAATAAATAGGCTCTTTCAATCTGTTACTGTCTGTTTGTTTGCAATACACCAAGGCTCATGTTCACAACACATATGCGCTATATATATATATATATATATATATATATATATATATATATATGCGCCAGGGTTTTAACTTTGTTTAGAATAAATGTTCACCATTAAGAAATACTAAAATTGTTTCTTTACAAATACATGCATAAGCTAAAATGGTTGTATTCTTGTTGTTGCAGTGACGGCCGCTGTCCTTCTTCTTTATTTTCTGTTGTCTTCTGAGATAGATGCTTAGATTAACCACCTAAAACAACAGAATTACAGAACTGAAATTAAAGTGTGTACATTAAAGTAACATTGATTTCAGTAGCCTATGTCTTTAGATTGCCTGTCAATCCCACATGTTGGATTACATTATTATATGCTTATATACTACATGAACTTCTTAAATGTTGACCATAGCAAAAAAGAACAACAATAGGACTAAAACGATGCATGCAAAATAAATACAAATAAAAACTAAGGGACATAACGGACTTTATTATTAGCAGTAGCAAACTGACAGAGTGAGGCAGTAGCCTTAAGATAACAGCATAATTTCTAGCGACAATTCTACAGATATATGAATTTCCACTTACTTGACTTTATATCGCCGATTATTGTTGCACATGTAAACAGCACATCGGTGTGGTCCACCTATTATTATGTTTATCAAAAAATACTTTAATATTAGAAAATCACAGAGAAGTTCAGAAGCGCAATAGTAAACACAGCGGGCAAGATACTTCCTGGTCCCTTTTCGTCCCACAATGCTCCGCGCCTACCCACAATCCACCGCGTTCTTTGCAAGATGGCTGTATCCGCGAAACGGCCTATGGGGACAGCTGGAGAAAAATGGCCCACGACCGGGATGCCTGGAGAGCTCTTGTTCGTGGCCTTTGCCCAAGGTCGGGCTATAGGCGCAAGTAAAGTAAAGACAAAAATAGAATTGACAATAATGTCCACCACAAGCTGGCCTCAATAGCGCAAATAATGGTTGTTTTGATTAGAATCAGAATATGTGAATGCGAGATTAAAAGCATGTCAAAACGTAAACAAACCCTGTCTGAGTGGGCGCTATCATCTTGAATCTCGGGGTCATCGTACATTGCCCTAGCCTAGGCAGTAAAAGCTAAATGGAGAGTTGCAGGTAACCAAATGGTTACATCTTTAACGCTTGAGAGTGTAAAATTAAACACACATTAAACCAAGGAGAGCACCTTACACGTCTATGGGCACCTCAATGTAAAATTGACCATTTTGTCCAAAATAGGGTTAGATATATTTGATGAATAATTTTGGAAATTTGTCTTGAGTAAAGTATACAAGATTGGAAACATTGGTTTTGTAGCAATTGTAGAAATGTTAGACCTTAATTACCCAGTCATTCTGAGACAAAAACAAGACGTTGAAGGATAAATCAACTGATAATACCATGCATGGTTCTCTCTCTCTCTCTCTCTCTCTCTCTCCCCCCCCCCCCCCCCCCCTGATTGGATGCATTGGAAACACAGCTGTATTTTAAGAGCTTAAGACAGGGCGACTTCTGATACTGAACAAACATGTACAGTAGCAATGATGACTACCGACGGTGGAACTTCAACATCCACTATATAGTATTGAGGTGTCAAAATGAGGAGACGAGAAGATGGCAGATGGAGAAGGACTAAAGAACAGTCAATTAAACGACCAATAAGGACTGCACCATTGTGAGTGATCTAGCTGGCATAATAGCCATATTTGAGAAAAGTTGCAGCAGATATGATTTTAAAGGGTGAGACCACTTTTTTTGAGGTTTGGATTGTGTAGTTACTTTGCCATGATGCAACTCCAAATGTGGACAAGAAATAAAGAAATACTGCTCCAGTGATTAGAAATTGATAATTCAAAATATGCTCCTCATTGACTTACATTGTAGCTAAAACAGCTCTCAAAGTCACTCTTTTAGTACGCAAACAAAGTTGATTCAGACAATATAGAGCATCACCAAAACTCATGTGGTTTTATTTTTTCATAAAAATGTTAGATTCCTGTTGATTTTACTATTTGAAGATCTGGATCCGGATCCACGGATCCAGTCCGGGTTTTCTTCCCAATAAAATGGACAAATCAACAGGAAGATAACATTTTTATGAAAAAATGAGTTTTGGTGATGCTCTATATTGTCTGAATCAACATTGTTTGTGTTTGTTTACGTACTAAAAGAGTGACTTTGAGAGCTGTTTTAGCTACAATGTAGGTCAATTAGGAGCACATTTTGAATTATCAATTTCTAATCACTGGAGCAGTTATTTTTTTATTTCTTGTCCACATTTGGAGTTGCATCATGGCAAAGTAACTACACGACCCAAACCTCAAACCTCTTACCCTTTAATATCTTGTTTTCCTCCCTGCAGCTATCACTCCCTGCAGCAACCAATGTCCAATTGGGTACTGATGAGCCATCAAGTAAGTGTGTGTGGTCTGTGGTGTGAGTAAAATGAAGTCCACGCTGGCATTACTTTGTCTTATCCTGAACGTGAGTGGACATGGCCTCCTCAGTCTTTCTTATCCTGAACGTGAGTGGACATGGCCTCCTCAGTCTTTCTTATCCTGAACGTGAGTGGACATGGCCTCCTCAGTCTTTCTTATCCTGAACGTGAGTGGACATGGCCTCCTCAGTCTTTCTTATCCTGAACGTGAGTGGACATGGTCTCCTCAGTCTTTTATTGTTAAAGGCCAGGGTCCTTGTTTCATGTAGGTCACATTTTTTGCTTGCTGTGGCATTCCAACTTTGTTTACTGGCAAGCCTTCTATGACACTGTCGGCATGTATCACATCTTCCAAGCCCTGTCCAGCTACCAGTTCACCAACGGTCCCACAACTTCTCATTGAATTAACACTTTCTAAACATGTGCCTTTTTTATCCCAGGTGACCATTACAGATCTGGGGATGTCCTTCAGCATGATGCCCAGCCCTGGGAGCTATCTGGCCATTCTGCTGACCACTGTGTCCTATCTGCTACACACAGCCAAACAGGTGGGCAGAGGGCACATGCACGCATACATAGTCGCAAACACAGTAGGCATAAACTAATTTTGAAGCCTGCCACTCCGAAGCACTGCCATTCCGACTCGCTCAATACTAACCCTGTCTCTAACCCTAACCATAACCGCACGCCGAAGCCACAAAGTCGGAATGGCAGTGCTTCGGAATGGGAGGCATACTATGATCCGACGGAGCACTGGTCCGAGGTGCGCTGGGGGTCGGGAGAGGGTTGGGGTTAGGTTTAGGTGTGCTGCCCCGGGGGACCAAACACATGCACTCCTTCGGAATGCCACTCTGCTCCTGCATAAACTATACATCTACCACATGGGGATGTGCAGACATTCATGTCCTCCAGTTTGCAATCATTGAAGTTGAAGATATACTCCCGTTATCCGTTTCCAATTATTTATCATACTCGCATGATGAGTATGATTTTTGAGGGGTGCTAGCCCCTCCAATATGGACTTTAAGTCTATGGACATGTAATTAGTTTGCCAGGCAAGTTATGGATTTTGTTTAGGCACATATACGTCATGTAGCCGATATAAATAGAGTGGGTACCCGATCATCACACGATGATGATTATTTGTTTTTTAATAATTATCTTTTGTCACAACTTGGTTAGTAACCTCCAGCTAATCTGACAACCATGATTCACAAAATGGCTTGAAATGCAAATGGCAGAGGGTGAAGATTTTGTTATGTTCTACCATTAATGTAGTTTCACCGGGACCGTACCTATGTTCCCTCAGCTCTATGTTCCCTCAGCCTACGACAACCTACCTCCTCCCTCACCCTAACCCTAACCTCTCCCGGGGCAGACACCTAAACCTAACCGCAACCCTCTCCCGACCCGCAGCGCACCTCGGGGCTGAGGGAACATAGGGCTGAGGGAACATAGGTATGACCCCGTTTCGGGATTCACCCTACTTTTCTTTAACACAGACAATGAAGAAGCAGATTCCAACTCAGGCTCCGGAGATCCTTCTAATGGCCTAGCTGAACTGCATGGCGTTGATGAACCTTTTGAGGAAGTTTTCCCTGATGACACTGATTGGATATATGATGATGGAGGACATATCTTCAGTGAAGGATTTGTAGAGGGTTTGGGTGAGGAGTGTGAACAGTCAACATGCAAGGACGAAACGGACCCACCATTATATGACAATGCATACATAACTGTTGCAGAGTGTCTTTTGATCATCATGGCTTTCGTAAACTGTCATAAAGGCCCTTGGCGACTTACTAAAACTGTCCAAATTGCTTTGTCCCGATAGTCTGAACACAGACCGATTAAACAGTGTACAGTGATACAAAGACTATTTCTTTTCACGCTCTGCTTCATCCCCTACTGTATATTACATAACTATTGCAGTAAATGTTTTATGTCAGTAGAAGGTGAACAGTTAGAATGTCTGTCTTGTGCGACCGGTCTGTCAGAAGGAGGATCATCCTCATGTTTCATTGAAGTTCCAGTTGATGCTCAAATAAGGTCATTTTTTCTCACACCTGGTTTTCAGGAGAAACTTAACTTTAGATTTGACAGGAAGAAAAAGGATCCTAAAAACATTGAAGATATTTATGATGCAGACATTTACAATCAACTTGTAGATGAGGGTGGTCCCCTTAGTGACCCTAAAACATCTCGCTTACTTGGAACACAGATGGGGTACCAATTTTCAAATCTTCAAAGTTTTCAGTGTGGCCTTTTTATTGTGTCATTAACGAATTGAGCTTCATTGAACGCACAGAAAGACAAAACATGATATTCGCTGGGCTTTGTTATGGTGATTCAAAACCATCCATGGTTACTTTTCTTACAGCAATATGCGACACACTGAGAAAACTTGAAGTTGAATTACTGTGCAACCTGCGGATTTGGCATCTGAACCTTTTGTGTGTAAAGTGCTTACTATTGCTGGAACATGTGATTTGCCTGCTAAAGCTTTAGTACTTAATTCGATGCAATTCAATGGGAAATATGGATGTCATAAATGTGAGCAGCCTGGGATAACTGTGAAGACTGGGGAGAGGGGACATGTTCATGCATTTCCATTCACAACTGAAAATCCAAAAGGGCCACCACGCACAGATGAAAAGTTTGCTCTTGATGCTAAAATGGCAAATGACACCAAAAGCATTTCATTCTGTTGATGGAATCCATATCTGTAGAACAGGTTGATCATGCAGAGAAACAGAAATTCTGCTCTCAGATTGGTCACCTCTATGGTGAGCGGTACCAAACTGCAAATGTGCACCTTCTCGTTCACCTAGCAGACAGTGTCAGGGCCCTTGGTCCATCATGGACGCATTCATGTTTCCATTTTGAAGACAAGAATGGCTATTTGTTGAGGCTCATACATGGTACTCAAAATATACCAATTCAGATGGTCAATGCAGTCAAACTTGTGCAGTCTATTCCTGTTATTTCACAAACCATAAAGCCAATGATGCCGAATGCCATAGCTGAATCTTACACACAGTTGTCTAACGACCTTAGTTTTGATCAGAAAAACAATGATTTGTCTAGGACTAAACTAATTAGAGCATCAAGTGAACTTCAACTAGAGGAAATTCACATTCACATTGGAAAGACATGCTGGTCACTGCATTGATTCTAAAATGGTGAGAAGATTTGATAGGGCCCAAGTTAAGAGAAATTATCTCACATCAAGACATTATGGGAAAGGCCGCAATAGATGAAACAATTTTACAGTTGTTTTTTCTAGTGGAGCAGAGATAAAGTATGAACAGATTGAGTTCTTCTTTACCTCTGAACAGTCTCGTGCCAAATGGGCTCTCATTAATGAATTTGAAAGTGCAGATTTTACGTTGCTTAGAGATACTGTCACAAATGGTACATGCTTTCATGTTGTACCGCAAAATAACATTGAGCGGTGGTGTGTTTGCAGCTCATTTCCCAAACACACTTGAGAAGTTTTAGGGGGGGGATAAACAAAAAAGAACGAATGAAAACTACAATAAAGTATTTCTAAATGTCACTTGATTTCTGCTTACTTAGTTTTTTTGTTATTTGTGTGTTTACACCATATGGTCTAAATAAATCTGTTACCTGATTTGATTGCTATTAACATTAAATACGGCTTTGGTATGTGATAGCCATGCAGACATAATTTAGCCTTCATTCATATTTATTGAACCCCAAATCAAATATAGCAGATATACAAGCTCATAGCACAGCACTGAGTGCCAAACTACAAGCTTGTAGATCTGCTATTTTTCTTTTGTTGAAAACTCATGATTTAGAAGACATTTGTAGAATCTTGTCTCGGGTCTCAAAGGGTTAAAAGGCAAACGATATATTCAGGGTCACTTCAATCTATATATGAATTGATAGTTTTGCATTTATAGTTAAAAGTTAATAGTAGGCTGCATTAAACTGTGGATAGTCTAAACCAGGGATAATTATGGGTTGGTATGATGAAGGGGCGCTAGCTTCTCTTATGTCCAGCTTTGAGTGTTTGTGTAAACAGTACACAAACATTGAAGACAAAAGTGTGTAAACACAAACATTGAAGACAATGGCCTTTATAGTTTGCCATATTGTATGTATGCAGTATGCTGCATGCTGCTGTGCAACAAAATAACACCTTTTGACGAGCGAAAAGGTAAGCTATACTGTAGGTATAGGATACACATCATATTGTGTACTGTATGCACACGCACTATGGCGCTCCGTTAGTGCCAGCCTAAACGCAAGACGTGACACGTGACCGCGTTAGATTTTTTTAATGCGTGCGTGCGTGCGTTCTGCGCAAGTGCCACAAAAACCATACAGCATTTGCACTGCGCATGGCCGCGTTGAGTTTTTTTAATCACGCGTGCGTGCGTGCATACGTCCGTTTCGCGCAGTATGGCACCGCTGCTTTGACGCATGCTTTGACGCATGCTTTGTGGCTTGCAGCTCTGCACCGCGTTGCAGAACGCGTTCGCGTTCTGTGTACTGTACTGCATCGCGTCGTGTTGTCGCGTCGTGTAGCCTAAACAATATTTAAAAAATATTAAAAAATATTTAAAAAATATTAATATGAATTATTAATTATTATTATAATAAAAAATATTTAAAAAATGAATAAATAAATATATATATATACATATATAATAATAATAAAAATAATATAATAATAAAAATAATAATAAATAATAATAATAAATAATAATAAATAATAATAATAAATATTAATAAAAAATATTATTATTATTTAAATTAATAATAATAATAACCGCGCAATCAATCAATCAATCAATCAATCAATCAATCAATCAATCAATCAATCAATCAATCAATCACTCACTCCACACCGAACAGCAACCCGTCTCACTTCTCCCCCCTCTCTCTCTATACCTATGTATCTATTTTTTTTTCTTTCAGTGTGTGTCTGTGTGAGAGTGAGAACGGAGTTCAATGGACTTATCGCCGAAATATAGGTTTTTTGTAGCTCACTTTAGACTGTTAATGTAGCCTACCATTTCCATATCATTCTAATGGATTCCATTTCCAGTGGTGGTGACTGGTGAGTAGCTCCCCGTTTCCTCTGAAGTGAAGCTATGTCCAAGACCCCAAGTATCGTCCCCGTTCGGTGTCCAAAAGAACAAACATAGCCTACATATATATCCATGCACCCGCTCATGGCGTGTCTCGAGCTTAGAGCTTAGAGACAGCTCTGTTATTTTAAATCTGACACATATAACGAGGAGCGCCGCTCTACACTACAGAATTATATGGATCGGTTGGTGACTATATGACGTTGATTAGGTCTAATGATTAGGTTATTCATCGCAGCCATGCTGGGTTTAACGAGATGGCTCAGTGCAACTGTTTTTGTCATGTTGCAGTCTATCGTTTGATAATCCGATTGATTTATAAAACATTTAGCATTATGAACTGAAGCAGAAGCTCATTTGTTGCGCCGCAAAACAGAGGCCAGCCAGCGGTACCGTGACCCGTTCACTTCTCTCTGCCTGCACAGTCAGTAATCCATTCCAAGCCCCCCGCCTCCACTCACACAAGTGAATCGCCATAGCGCAGCCCTCTTCATAATAAATACATACTTGTAGGCTATATAGCCTACACATTACACAAATAACAGAATTGCTATTTTTATTGTAATAACATGTGTGTGTGTGTGTGTGTGTGTGTGTGTGTGTGTGTGTGTGTGTGTGTGTGTGTGTGTGTGTGTGTGTGTGTGTGTGTGTGTGTGTGTGTGTGTGTGTGTGTGTGTGTGTGTGTGCGCGAACTTCGAGACGAGTTGGTGACAGTGGTTTGTATTTTGATTTGAAATAAATAATGATGAATAGATGTCTACTGTTCATGCTTGTGTGTGTTTTTTTTAGACAATAGACCACTTAGCAATTGCTTTAACTATGAAAGAAATGAAGACGATGAAGGATATCGATGAAATGTATGTTTCACTATATATAAAATATATACCTTGACTCTCCCTCTGAATGAAATTAAAAATCGGGTCCTAATAATTAACCCTAAAAATCTATAGACCTACCCTTAGGTTTAGCTGGAACACACGCTCAGCATCGCGGGGTTAATGGTAGGCCTACTTGGTAACTATACTTAAAAGGTCTACTTTATCCCATCACAACTATAGTGATTTTGCAGCTATTTTCAATGAACAGTATGGTCTATTGTTGATTAATGTGGTCATTTCAATCTAGGCGCCGTAATGCGCAAAATGGAGTCGACCGGTGGCCACTGATGGCCTATTATTCAGTAATAATTAGCATAAGTTATTATTAACGAAAAACATCTAATACTATTTTAAATTGGTCTAGTAAAGTTAGTAACTAATCAGAAGCAGCAACCATTTTGTTTCAAACAACTGTTTGAAAAAACTGCTTGTTTTTCGTTAATAATAATACATGCTAATTATTATTGAACGGTAAGTATGCTGGTATAACGCTATGGTACACTATAAGCTTGTATATCTGTTTATTTTAAGAATGCGCCGCTGCATTCTGTCAGAATCTCGTGTGTGTGTGTGTGTGTGTGTGTGTGTGTGTGTGTGTGTGTGTGTGTGTGTGTGTGTGTGCATGTGCACACATGTGTCACACATGGTGTGTGCTATATATTGTATAGCTCTAGAGACGCAGAGACAGAGACATATTTATTTAAAATCATCCTGGCACGTAGGCCTATAGACAACGGCGTCAACTCCGCGCAAGAGCCAAAGCACCCGCTGGCAAAATAATAAGCCAATAATAATAAGTTAATATATATAGGCTACTCTAAGGTGGGCACCTGTCGTTATAAACCTTCTGCACTTGCCTATAAAGCCAATGAACGGAGCTCATTTCTCTCTCTCTCTCTCTTTCTCTCTCTCTCTCTCTCTCTCTCTCTCTCTCTCTCTCTATCTGCCGTGCACATGCAAAGAGCGCATGCAGGTATCCAACTATCCAACATTGATAAACTGGTTCGCTTATATCCGTGCAGTATAACATCAAAGTCCAGTAGGCCTATAGTCCATTTATCGACGATCCAGCAGCACAGTAGCATATACAGTAGGCCTATTAATCATCATCAATGAACATGTGTCAGCCGCTGTTGTCAAACTGCCCCCCCCCCCCCTATCTGTCTATCTGCATGCTACGACAGACAGACAGACAGACCTGTCAATGCGCTATACGGTGGCCAGGGGGGTGTCATGCAGGGGCGTTATCTTCTTATAACGTCAGGCTTCACTGATATAATATCAGTGAAGCCACCACAGCTCATGAAACATAATAGGCTGCATGGCTAACAGGGCTTAGTGCTTCCTATACCATATCTCTCCTTTCTCTGGCTCTATGACTTATACGCCCATGAAAAATGGAAAATATAAATTGCATTGAGTGTATACCATTTGGAATTATACCAATCGGTTGAGATTTGGCAGATTATAGCCAATGTTAAATATCAACTTTTTGCGCGACGGGCCATTGGGACTGTGGCGGCGGTGTTTTACCTATACTTGTGAGGACCTCTGCTTGGATTCATGGTGAGTGCGCACCGAAAAGTAATTGGAATATATTTTTCTTGCCACATTATAAACAAGTTTACTTTACCTCCTCACTGTCCTCAGTGTTTGGGACGGGATGTAGGCCTGTATCATGTGCTGTCTGCGTGCATATAGCGCTGCGCTCCAGTGAAATTGTCATTGCTTGAGAAAAACGGATAAGGGCTTATTGGTGGGTTTTCCGTAGATATTAAGGACTAGTTAGTCCTTAATATATAACTAGTCCTATATTTCCGTTGTGGAATATATAGAAGTCATGAGAGGCATGAAAGGAGTCATGAGAGTCTCATGACTTCTATATATTCCGCAACGGAATATAGGAATCCAACTCGAGGCTGGTGCATTGTAACCTGACGCTGCCAGACCAATACCGCCCTCATTTGGCAGCGTCAGGTTAGGTGCATTGGGCGGCAGGAGCGACCTTGTGGGTGAGTATATAGGCTGTGTTAAATCGAATGTATTGTAATGTATTATATTTACCAAATTTTCGGTGGGACTTGTGTTGTAGGTGACAAAGGCTATAGCAATGGCTGACTATTTAGTAACGCCATTGCAGGATCCAGCGACTGCCCAGGAGCGCATGCAGTTCCAAGCTGCGCATATTAAAACCCGTGGTACAGTAGAGCGCTGCATTGGCCTGTTAAAGGGTGAGATGCTTTTGGTCACATGTGTAGTAGCCTAGCTCTTTATTTTCTGACATCATTTATTATTTGTATATTTACGTTTCATGCATTAATTTGTATCAAAGGCAGGTGGATTTGCTTGAGCAGCAATGGGGGCACGCTATATTGTACAAGCCAGTGAAGGCATGCAACATCATATTGTCCTGTGCGGTGTTGCACAATATTGCCGGTCAATGGCGTGCCCCTGGACCTTCAGACCTTCAGCTCCCACCAGATGAGCCGATGCCCATTGACCACACACCGGAAAACCCCTACCCGAGGGTTATAGACAGAGGAGAGAGGACCTCATAAGGCGGTTCTAAAAAAGTAAGTAAAGTATAGCCTACAGTTTGGAATTGGCCCAGATACGTTACACATGTTAAAATGCACTTCACTTTTTTCTCACTTCATTCAAAGATGGTTTAAAAACATTGGCATATAACAGCAAAGGCAACGAATTGAAATATGGGCATGCACCTATAAAGCTCGATGTAAAATCAAGGCATATAGCAAAAAAAGACCCTCGTTTAATAAATACTCTTTGCACAATGTTTACTCCCAAAAAATGTTGTATTTATTCTGCAGTTGCCTGCCGACTCTATCCACACTCGCCGTGAGATTGACTATGGATGTTGTATTTATGTCCCTCAGGGCCTGGACAATGTCACGCTGCCTGGCCAGGACCACGTCGTTGAGCACCGGGCTCGTTCCTGAGCCTGGCGTGGGGGACCGTCCTGCAGGAGCAGAGGGGCGCTGCATGCAGGATCCCGCACCGCTGCTGTGAGCTGGCGCGGCTCACCGCTGCTATAGCCTTCTCTGAAATGACATTGGATTGGCCTATAATAAATAAATATTTCAACCCGTATTTGAATGTGTGAATATTGTACTAATTATATGGTCCAATAATAGGTTTTGGTTACTGGTATATGATATAGGCATGCAGGCTACCTAGTTTAGTTTAAAACATACCTGGCCACCACCAGTCAGCAGCTGAGCCTGGCGGAGCTGGGACGCTTTTTTTCCGTACACATTTTGATATCCGAGTCCGACCACTTCTTCTTGACCTAATGAACGGTATAAATTAGCGCTTTTCCAAAGCTAGGTTATCACATATATATTTATTATTCAAATCTATATTCTATACCGTATATTGAAGCATGTCAAACAAACCTCTGCTCTTGTTCTCTCGACTTGGGAGACTCTGTTCACCTGGCTGGTGATGCGAGTCCACACCTTCGTTTTAATTTCATTGCCGACACCACTGTTGGCAACGGCGAATAAAAGTTTGCGGTTTGATTCCACCTCAGTCCATATTGTAAAATGAATTACATTGTCTGTCTGTCTGTCTGTCTGTCTGTCTGTCTGTCTGTCTGTCTGTGCACGCGCGCACGGCATTGCGGTGTTGGAACAGCGGAAAAAAAACTGTGCCAAATGTAGAATATATTATATTTCTTAATTAATTAAATTCCAAAAAATATGAAAAAATATGACTATTGACATACAAATAAAGATGTATGTCAATCATGTAACATGTAAGGATCAAATGACTTAGGCCAATATCTGAATCAAATGACTTAGGCCAATATCTGAACATGTCATTTTAACTTAGGCAATTATAAACGTTATTTAGGCCAAATGACTTCTGCAATAAGTGACTTAGGCAAAATGTTTTATTCCTATTATTTTTAATAGACCATGGTTTAGGGTCAGCCACAGAGTCTTTAAAATAATATCAGAGCACAAAGACATTTGACACTGAATGGGAGTGAATGGTACTGAATGGGACTGAAATTAATTTAATTTAAAAACTATTAATTCAATTCATTTAACAAACTATTAAATCTGCATTCCATGCTTCGGAATATTAGAAAAAATATACAGATATCTATATTATATGTATATATGGCATTATTATTATTATTATTATTATTTATTTATTACGCACGCACGCGCGCGCGCACGTGCGAACACACACGCTCACGCACACGTACGTGCTGAGCAACATAACGGGCACACGGTCACACATGCGTGTGTGCTGTGAAACACCAATCGTCACGCGCCACGTGTGGCGCGTGACGCTACACATACTAAGCACTGCAGCTCTGCACACCCATGACCGCATCGCATGACGCATGACAAAAAAAACAAACACCAATCGTCACGCGCCACGCGTGCACGCATACTAAGCACTGCAGCTCTGCACACCCATGACCGCATCGCGTGCGACTGACTGAAAAAATATTGACGCGATATTTGAGAAAAACGCATAAACGCATAAAGGCACGCGTTGCTTGATGCGTGCGTTGATTGATGCGTTACGCATGCCCGCGTTGCGCGTTCCCATTGAAAATGAATGGGGAGATAATTAACACGTTCACACGGAGCAGTGCAGCGCAGCGCAAATCTAACGCGGTCAAGCGACGCGTCTTGTGTTAAGCCTGGCACTAACGGAGCGCCATACACGCACACACACACACACACACACACACACACACACACACACACACATACACACACAGTTGCAGCCTATCTTTTGTTGTGGCTGTAGTCCTCACGGATTGCTAAGGCTTGCTAGATATTCACTATAAGCAATTAAGCATGGTCCTGACTCCTTGCCAAGAGAGGGCCATGGTCCTGACTCCTTGCCAAGAGAGGGCCATGGTCCTGACTCCTTGCCAAGAGAGGGCCAGCCTCATAGATGATTGCTTACGCTAACTGAATGCATACGCTACATGTTCCAGTTTGCAAATTCAGAGCAGTGCTCTGGGAACATGCAGAATGCACACCAGACACTGTGTTGGAGATTAAGAAATGGTAACATAACATAACTGTCTACATGTTGAAGTGTCCTTGGGCAAGACACTGAACCCCAAATTGCTCCCGATGTATGAATGTGTGTGTGAATGTAATGCACAATATATCTAAAGCGCCTTGGATAAAGGCACTGTATAAATTTACCATTTACCATTCATGTCATTGTTCTGACCACCCGTTAGTCCGATGGATTACTAAACTATTCCAAACCCTAACCCTAACCTCAGTCTTAACCGGCCACGTAGGTCACTAACCCTAACCTCAGTCTTAACCGGCCACGTAGGTCGGACTAACGGGAGGTCAGACTTATGGGCAGTCCCCTAAGAAACAGCCAGACCAGTGGTAAAGTGATCGAGAGGCAGTGTCTTGAGTGTACAGGGTTTGATGAGGGCCCAGGTAGGGCAGGGCCTTAATTTTCGGGCCAGTTGAGAACTCTAGTTTTCGCCAGGCGCCAGCTGACGGGTGCGGCTGCACGCACTAATAACTTTGGGCCCATCTAGAGTTTGAATGGACAGGTATCAGTCAAAAGGGAGATATCGAAAAGGAAGGACGGGTGAGGTAGGATCAACATACAGTATGGAATGTCAGAACAGGTCAGCTCCATATATGATCAAAGGTTTGAGGTCAGATGTAGAGTTGCTGGCAGGCTCCATATACAGTATGCAGATCTAGGTGATGATCCAGTCCTCTCCATGTATGGCTATCCAGGGTTTCATGAGGTCAGTGTTGTGATCTTCATATATGGAGATGACCATATATGGAGCGTGTCACGAGGCGTGACAGACTGACAACCATATATGGTTGGGTGCCTGTGGCTCAGGAGGTAGAGCAGGTCATGCAATGGTCCATGGGTTGGCGGTTCGAATCCCGGCTCCTCCTGTCTACATATCGAAGTGTCCTTGGGCAAGACACTGAACCCCAAAATATTACAGCCTACATTACAATGCAATGCTGCTAAACTGATTGTCCATAAAGCATGTTGAATTTTTTCATTTGGGGTCCTCGCCTATAATTGTGGCCTTTCATAAATACACAATTTCAATTGCATGATGCTTTGTTATGGTGCGTTCACATTCACACGGTAGTTTGTGTATATATATCTGTTGCAATGATCATATGGTCGTGGACGTATCTGCAGTCGTCGTGCATTGACAGCTTTTTTTTTACAGTCTATGATTGAGAGCTTGTATAGATAGCCTTTTTTATAGCATAATGTGGTCAAACCATAGACTGTAGGTCAAACCAGTATCTCGGTTGGATATGACATTTCAGCAAAGGTTAGCCCCAGTCTCTGATTGTGTGTGTGTGTGTGTGTGTGTGTGTGTGTGTGTGTGTGTGTGTGTGTGTGTGTGTGTGTGTGTGTGTGTGTGTGTGTGTGTGTGTGTGTGTGTGTGTGTCTCTCTCTCTCTCTCTCAGTTTTGGAACCGATAAAGACAGGCAGAAGTTATGGGTGTTAAAATTGGGAGCCTACAAATGGTGCCCGTCTTTGCAGTGAGCATTTTTAGGATGATCAGTTCTTCACAGACAGTAAGGTACAATCTCCCTGAATTGATGAATGGTAAAACACCATTAGGTCCAGTACCACTACCATCTGACATTGAGGAGGGTGCTGCTATTCAACTGTGTTAACAATAATGCAATTGTTTAATATTGATCTGGCCAGTAATGTGGTAAAGTCAAGGGATGTTTGAGATGCTATTTTCTTGATAATAACAGCATGTGGTTTGGATCATATTACCGCAGAGCATTAATGTATGCCAGGATGCTTTAAGATGGTTATTGAGGATATTTTCACAGCATGGCAAAGAACATGACATTACATATAATGCCAAAATATGTAACATCATTGTCGGATGTAGAGAGTACAGGAATTCAAATGTTTCAGTGTTCTATCTCACAGATGCTACTCTGGGTGTGTCTAGAGAATTAAAACATCTTGGTCTTATCCTCTCAGAGTATCTCTGGGTTGCAAAATATAATATCATGCGTTAACACTTGAGGGTTGCCCACGTGCCCCTGGCAGGCAAAGTTGGTGTAGTTTGCTTTCAGGTTGCTGACTGTGCAAGTGCCCAGAAGTAAAACTCCCATTCATTTTGCCCATAGGGAATTATATTATCAGCCATAATATCATAACAATTAAATGTACACTTACCATTGTGGTCGTGGTTGTAAAATGGTTCTATATGCTCCTGTAGAAACCCCAAGCATGCATGCTATCACTCTAGTTTTAGCAAAAACAATCTTTATGCGCGACCTCACGGAGATGTACTTCATTAGCCAGAATGCTAAAGTCCAAACATCTGGTGATGTCGTCTGTGATTGGTGGAGGTTGCGGTTTCCGTGGAAATTGTTACTGCCCCCTGTTGACCCGCCATAGATTAGAACACTAGTATTCGAATTCCATTTACAGTTAAAATTATTTCTTTATCTAATATGTTGCGGTATTTTAAAGACGAAGAAAAGAGTGTCCGCAGAGGTGAAAATCACTACGAGTCTGGCCATGTCCTGGCATGTTCTTATTCCCAAGGCCAGCTTATTGTCTCTGTCAGAGCCAGTATGAAGGGTGCCGTGTCATTAGTCAGAAGGTTCATTGTTCCGAAATTACTATCCCTATCTCTAACCTAAACCTAACCGCAAGCACGGGAGCAAACCTAAACCTAACCGCAAGCACGGGAGCAGTGCATGTTCGGACTAACGGGACTTCGGATCTATGGGCAGTTCCCGTATGAAGAACAGGACTTTCAAAGTTATGGTGAGTTCAGAGTTAGCAACTAAGGTTTATCTTTCTACGTCTAAATAAATCAAACTGACTCAAACAATTCATGTCATACTGGGAATTACGAATGAATGAATTCATTAATCAATTAACAGCAGGGGAGAACACAAGTACCAGCCAGAAGTGCCACCATTATGACTGATGTTAAAATACAGTAGTGTACAGCAGGAGATCTCCCACACACACATATAAAATGCAATGATTATTTTAAGAACATATGCTATCCGTTACATTGAAGCTGTGATTGTTATTTTTGTTATCAAGTATCAAACATTGAAGCTGTGATATCAAATCTACTGTACTCTCCCTTCTGTAGATTTCCACTGGTGACTCTGGAGTCATTACCAGTACTGACTGTGACTGTCCCCGTGGCGCGCATAAGTGCAGTCATGCTGCTGCATTGTTGATCTGGGGAATCCACAACCTTGGTTCCACGGATGTAGAGCACCAGTGGAATAAACCTAAATTGCCTGATGAGGTAATAATAATAATAATAGTCCCTGAAGGGACATTTGTCCTCACAGGTTTGTTCACAACAAGACACAACAGATAACCCTGAAGCACAACACAACATATCACCAAGACAATAATACTGTAGGCAGATTGTTTAATGCCACGATGGCTGAGGGGACAAAACTCCTGCTAAAGCCAACCTTTTTCCACTTTTTCCCCACACAATTTTCTGTGTCTTTGCCCAGATAGCATGAGGTTGAAGTAATGATACAGAGCATGATCAGTGTCACGTGTTATTGAAAGATAAAGTATGATCAGTGTAATTTGTTATTGAAGCGTGTGGTGCACTTATTATTCATATCAGAAAATGTAGGTGTGGGGATTCCGATAATCTTGGAAGCAAGACAGGTAATGCTGAAGTTTGTTCCTGTTAGGCATAGACAGTATAGTGTAAAACATGCAGAAATATACAACAGAGCAGGTTGAATAATGCTTTTGTACAGTAATAACAGAAGATATAAGGGGCAATAGGGAGATGGTGATCTTAACCCATGAGGCCGATTGTTGCCATATACTGTAGATAGCAACAAGAACCCCAAAAGTGGTTCCTGTACTGATTACATGTTGTCTTTTGTCCAAAAGTGAGTCCAAGATATGTGAAACTGTCAACCTGTTCTACTGTTTAGGTCAAGGCAGTGGAAGACCTTTTTCCAAAGGAGAAGGTTGCATCTCCAGCCTGTGACCCAAACACGGATGACCATGAGTGGCAGTTCCAAGGCCGGTGGGCAGGGATATCCTGGATCCTCCAGCCTGAGCCGGAGTCTGTGAACCCCATTGAACCCCTGCTGGACCTCACTGCTGGATCCATCATTGCCACCAACCAACATCTGGGCAGTGATGGCATCCTAGCAGCAATGCATCTGACGGTGGAGCAGATCATGGCCATCCAGACTGCTACAGTAGGACAGAAAGACAGTGAGCTCTGGCATACAATGAGAAAGGGTAGGCTGACAGCCAGCAATTTTGGCTGTGTACTTTTAGCAAAGCGTGTCACCCCTTCCCTCATTTCGAAAGTGTGCCAGAGCAAACGCCTGGACGGAGTACTGTCCATCCAGTGGGGCATTGCCAATGAGCAGGAGGGAATCAATTATAAAACAGACTGGCATGAAGGTGATTGTGTATGTGCAATTTTGGCAATAAAAACAGAAATCAAGCAAACACATGCAGGTGTTGACACCAGAGGTGGACACTGGACATAGTATTCGAACCCAGTACTTGAATAAGTTCATAGCTATGTAGGTATTTGGCATAAACTTAGTAAAATTGGTATGACATGTATCGCAAAGCCCCAAAAAGTACACAAAATTACTGTTAAATTGAACAGTAATTGAAATTTTACATATCAATTTATAATGGTCAATTTACTTTTCGGGCAAGTGGGCATGACCTTTTGTCACCAGTACTTACCTCTGGGAGCTTAGAGTGTCAATGTGTACAATACTGACAAAGCACGAGTGCTTGCTTATTTTCATTATGTGTCCTTTCAATTGAATAAGGGATATTTGTGGCTTCTGGGTGCCTCCCCTGTTGACCTGGTGGGTGACACAGACCTCATTGAGGTCAAGTGCCCTTACATCTGGAGGGATCATACTGTAGAGGAAGCAGCAAAGCAAAAGTCCTTCTACCTTAAACAGGTAAATACATTTATTATTACACATTCCCCGATATGTTTTTTGTCTATACCCTGTTTTCACTATGGATTTGACACCCTGTAAAAGTAGACAACTATGTTGGCAAATTATTATCTCTAATCTTGTCATGGATAATCATGTAAAATCAGGTAATCAATTATGTTGTAATTCACTGCAATCATGTTATTTGATAATTCTACATTGTACAAATAATTCGGCTATTGGTGTTTTTAAAGCTGTTATATATTATGTAGAGACCTCGTTGTCGTGCCTCCTCATGGCACTATCATATTTTGCGTATTGATTTTGTATTGCCTTTACATTTTGTGCTAAATAAATCGAACCAGGTGGAAGATGGCACCTACCGGCTGAAGGACAAGCACCAGTACTGGCACCAGGTTCAGGGTCAGCTGCATTTAGCCCAGAAGACCACCTGCTACTTCACCACCTGGACCCTGAAGCAGTGTGTCATTTATACCCATTGTAGGCTACGGGATGAGTCCTGGCAGGATAAGATGGGCATCTTAGAGGCCTTCTACAAGAAGAACATGTTGCCTTGTACATAGTTAATTTATTTTATTTAGGTTGATTGTTCTGTTGCACTTTGTTCTGTTGCACAATTTTTTGTCCCCGTTTGCTGCTTATATTTTATTTATTTATTTTGATAAGTTTTATACAGGTTGTTTGAGTATATTTTGATGCCAGTAATTTTACAAAAGTAACATTGGACTGATAAAATAAAGATGTTCATTGTTCTTATCTTCACTGTTTTTACTATAAGCTATATTGATTTCACTCATGCCCCAAGTAAAATTAATACAGTAGGAGGCTATATTGATTTCACTCATGCCCCAAGTAAAATTAATACAGTAAGAAGTGCACTTGAGAGGAATCTGTAGTTTTTTCTGTGCTACTTTCCTCTACATTTCATCACTTTTAATGTGGTCGCTCATTGATGCACATTTCCCCCCCGGGTAGGGTGGCCAGACGTCCGGTTTCACGCCGGACAGTCCGGTTTTAGACCCACCTGTCCTCCTCCCACCTCAACCTCTGGCCGGACACATAATTGTCCGGTTTTTTGTGATATACAGTGCTTGTGTAATTTACTGTCATTTACGTCGTCTGCCTGGGTATTACAATTTCCGCAGCGCTGCTCAGCTCCGCCTCCGCAGCGAGCCGGCCACACTGTCTTAAAAAGAGAGAGGCTAGTGGAGACGTTCAGAGTGTTGCCATGTCCGCTTAATTATAAGCGACTTTAGGCTTGTTTTATATAGGCTACTAAGCCTAGTCAGGCTTCTTTTGGGCTTGTTTTCATAGACATGGTTGCTTGGTTCTCTTCCAAAATGGTCGGTTTGTTTGTTGTGCTCTCACAATCACTTTAGTATAGTTAATGCAGAGATAAACAAACCAAATATGCCGAAATGAAAAACTACATTTAATGAGCAATGGAGCAAGGAACTCGACATCATAAAGAAAGGGAGGCTGTGTGAACATATAGGCTACTGGCATCATTCTATGTCCCACACCGATGACCATAAAACTGTATAAAAAAAACCACAAGAAAGAGATTAAACATAAATCATATCTAAACATGAAATAAAATAAATTGATTCTAAAATGAATGGCCTTTGTGGTACCCTATACTTTAAAAAGGTTAATTTAATTAGCAAATATATGTTCTCTGTGGACATAATGCTGGAGATGATGGTGGTGAAAATCAGGTGCAATAGTAGTAGTAATAATAATAATATATGGGGGGGGATCTGGGAGGGGGGGGGGGGGGGGGGGTCGGGGGAGCGAGCCCAGCAAAAGTGTCCTCCTTTCTGAGGTCTTGCAGGTGGCCACCCTACCCCCGGGTAGTGTTAGATTTTTCAGTTGAGTCAGCCTGAGTATATACACATTAACAAAATGGACCCTTACAGGTCTGTAACTCTGAGAGTGTAACACATGGAATGCCCCACTGGATAGACAGTACCCCGTCCAGGTGTTTGCTCTGGCACACCTTTGAAATGAGGGAAGGGGTGACACGCTTTGCTAAAAGCACACAGCCAAAATTGCTGGCTGTCAGCCTACCCTTTCTCATGTTATGCCAGAGCTCACTATCTTTCTGTCCTACTGTAGCAGTCTGGATGGCCATGATCTGCTCCACCGTCAGATGCATTGCTGCCAGGATGCCATCACTGCCCAGATGTTGGTTGGTGGCAATGATGGATCCAGCAGTGAGGTCCAGCAGGGGTTCAATGGAGTTTACAGACTCCGGCTCAAGCTACAGACCTGTAGGTGTCCATCCTTACAGGTCTGTAACCCTGAGAGTATATACACATGGAACCAAATAACATAAAAATAAAAAAAGGAAAAACACATAATAATACAAGTTAAAATGAATGGTAATTAACGATATTTTTGGGGCAGGTGCCTATGACCTGAGGGCAAGTAGAACATGACCTGTACTTGGCCGACAGGCAAGTGCCTGTGAGACAGCTCTGTCAAAACTACACCATGTTGCATCTTTTCTATTTCAATTGAACTGCAACTTCTTTGATCAAGGGCTTTTGGAGATTAACCAAAGCACAGCAGAGTTGCACCACCACGTCAGCATGGCTTCGCAAGGTGTGAGGAAGGTTATGCAAGATTCTAAACTCTTTCAAACGAGCATTTGCTCTTTCAACATGGATCCTGCACCGTGCAATGTCCTTAGTAAATTTAATCTCACTCTCTGTCATCTTCCCGTGAGTCAGAAATGGTGGGATGTTCACACTAACTCCGTCTGGAACAATATCTCATCTTGCCGTGTGTCAGAAATGGTGGGATGTTCACACTAACTCCGTCTGGCACAATATCTCGGATTAGAAACCCTTTGTCTGCTAGTATAAGATCACCTGGCTTGAAGACATTCAGGATCCCACTGTTAGCCACTATGGCCTTGTCAGAAACTGACCCAGGATACAATTTGCTGCAGTATGTTATGACAGCATTTGGCGCCACACCTAGCAGGATTTTAAATGAATGCATCCCTCTGTATGATGAGTATGTGTGCTTCTTGAGGTACATGGAGGATGGAGCGGCTATTTTAACATCTGTGCAATCGATGATCATTCTGCAGTTGGGATACATCTGAAACGAGGCGGGTAAACTTGTCATATTCTTTTCACGACTTGGCACAGTGGACATGATGTCCTTGAACCACAACTTGTGGAGAACATGGATGAATGTAAGTACTACATTTCTCACAGTAGTGGCGCCACACTGGAAGAGCTGAGCAAGGAGCTTCACGAGAGTGATTAGTATCTGGTCTTCTAAAGACATGCATGTTACCTTCCAGCCGGAATGATAGACAATGGACTCTTCAAACCTCTTTGTGTAGCCAACGGAGATGTTCAACATACTTCTGTCTGGGAGGCCAGTTTCCATTCTAAGGACATTTTCCTTAATGGTTGATGCAGAGTACCTGAAACTTTCACGTTTTGGAACACGTTGGTCACTATGCAAACCTTCCTCTACAAGCAGTCCCTCTTCCACGGGTGGATTACCCTCCATGGGTGGGTGTTCCGCTACAAGCAGTCCCTCTTCCACGGGTGGATTATCCTCCATGTGTGGGTGTTCCGCTACAAGCAGTCCCTCTTCCACGGTGTTCCGCTACAAGCAGTCCCTCTTATACGGGTGGATTATCCTCCATGGGTGGGTGTTCCGCTACAAGCAGTCCCTCTTCCACGGGTGGATTACCCTCCATGGGTGGGTGTTCCGCTACAAGCAGTCCCTCTTCTACGGATGGACTGCCATCCATGGCTACACTTTCTTCCACGGGCAGATGCTGCTCCATGGCCTGACCCTAGGAGAGAAGATAAAATGAGACCTTTATTGATTGAAAAAAAAACAGTTTACAATACAACAGGGAAAAAAGTAGACTTATAACATGATGGAAATACATCACAGTCAAGGGAACACCATCAGTAAGGTGGGCAAATATACAGTATCTCACAAAAGTGAGTACACCCCTCGCATTTCTCCAGTTATTTAATCATATCTCTTCATGAGACAAAACTGAAGAAATGTCAGTGTACAGCTTGGATATCAGTGTAGATTTTATTTCCCCCTCAAAATAACTAAAAACACAGACATTAATTCCAAACTGCTGGCAACAAAATGAGTACCCCCTTAAGTGAAAATGTCCAAAGTGGCCCAAGTGTCAATAGTTTGTGTGGCCACCATTACTTTCCAGCACTAGCTTCACCCTCCTGGGCATGGAGTTCCCTCTCCATGCTACTCCAAATCCTATTGAGCATCTCTGGGGCATCCTCAAACAGAAGGCAGAGGAGAGTAAGGTCTCTAACATCCGCCAGCTCCATGATGTCATCATGGAGGAGTGGGAGATGATTCCAGTGGCAACCTGTGAAGCTCTGGTGAACTCCATGCCCAGGAGGGTGAAGCTAGTGCTGGTAAGTAATGGTGGCCACTGGCCACACAAAATATTGACACTTGGGCCCAATTTGGACATTTTCACTTAAGGGTGTACTCACGTTTGTTGCCAGCAGTTTGGAATTAGTGGCTGTGTTTTTAGTTATTTTGAGTGGAAAATAAAATCTACACTGATATCCAAGCTGAAGCTGTACACCGACTACTTTACATTGTATCAAAGTGTAATTTCTTGAGCGTTGTCTCATGAAGAGATATATATATATATTTGCAGAAATGCGAGTGGAGTTTCACTTTTGTGAGATACTGTATAATGTACAAATAAGATGTGCAACATACAATGCTCTCCATGGGTGGGTGTTGCTCCACAGCCTCCCTTTCCTTCCACGTCCAGGAAAACCCTTCTGAAGTCCCTCCATAAAGTGGCAGCTGCACACCCTCAAACTTTTATTGGGAACCATGTCTCCACGCCTGGGGGAAAAAAAAAAAAAAAAAAGGATACAATCTTAGTTATCGCAGGCATAATAAAGTAAAGTAATATATACAATCATAATATGGCAAATAAATATGTGTTGTGTTATTTTAACAGGCAAATTTGACCGAAAACACTGAAATAATGGGGGTGGAACGAACTAATACTAAATAAAATGAGATCATAACATCTATGTGATTGCACAGCTCCCCCCCCCCCTTTTCCCCTCACTGTATATGTATATTTTCCCTTTTTGCTTCCTTTATGATGAATTCCTGTTCTGCTCATTAACTATATAGAAGTGTCTAGTTGAGTGCCAATGATTCCGTCTGAAATCCTCTTTATACGTTTTAGGTTTTGCGAATATTGGAAAATGTAGTACTGAAATCAACCAGCAGGTGGAGCAGTTGAGTATGTTTTTTATAATTGGCCTGAACCCTGCACTGCATGTGCTAATAAAAAGTATTTATGCTCAAATTTTTAAATTATATAGTTATATATGTTATATAGCCTATAAAAGTTTAAGGGGATATGATGGACATATAGTGTGTGCCCTGATATAAAATACCACTGTGAATATGTGAATCAAATCCCTAGGAAGGTGATTAAACAAAGGGGAATCACCCTCCCCTATTAATTAACATCACATTTACCTCATTATTATTTATTCCTAACTTTAATCTGGTCGTGTTTTTAAGTGATGTGAGAAAAACTTTCCCCAAAAATCGCGATAAATCATTGAATGCTCTGAGGTTTGAACTCACGGCCAATGCGTAAAATGGACTTGCAGTCTAACGCCTAAAAGATCAAGCTATTGAAACTTGTGTAAACAACAGCTGATCTCCAGGCTCAAAGGTCTTGTACATCGCATAAAGTATGCATAGCTGGATAATGGACTCGTAGTCTAACATCTAACACAGTAAGCTAATAATCTATCTGACTGCTATTATTTACTGTGCATCGAAATGGAACAACTTCCCTTTCCCAAAACGTAGAAAAGCTTCTCTTCTCTCGCAATCTCTCTCTCTCTCTCTGCGCAATGTTGCTGCTCAGTTGCGGTGAGAGCGCTGAATATCTACCAAAGAAAATGTTCCTAAATCTGTGACATTTTACCGATTCCGTGTGATCATGATATAAAACAAAAAATCGTTCCTGTGTTGTGTTGTAGAAGAACACAATAATCTGGTCGCGTTTTTAAGTGATGTGAGAAAAACAAAAATCTAAGCATTCTGTTGCAGTCACTTTGAGAAAAAGGGTCAGTGTCATTATATTTTGAAAATACTTTAAAATGAAATGGATCATGGATGTTTTGTGATAAAAAGACAAGCATTAATTTCAAAGAATTTGCATTTATTTCTGTGTAAAATTTGAAAACAAACGGAAATATAAAATACAAAATGATATACAGTAGACTTGAGCCATGTCAAGTGTAAAAAGCATAAAAAGTATATATACAGTAGGCCGTGTCAAATGTGCCAAAAAATATAACATCTGATACAATCTGATTCAAGCATTTTGAGAGAAAAAAGATCACCCGTGTGAAGTGAGTGGCGCAGAGCTACATATCATGGTACAAATAAAGTAGCTGCAGTCCATAGCAGTCTGATTACTTCCCACTTGGTCGCCCTCCATTTTTAATAACAATCCGGCAAACACTGTGCAAGTGATTAATGTAGATATTGCATCTCTCTGTGGTCAAAACTGTGTTCCAAAACGTCTCAATCGCGTGGACAAGTTCATCTTTGGTGGTGGGTTTAGCTACGCCTTTCACAAATGCTTTGAGATCTTTCCAGACGAGTTCAATAGGGTTGAAATCTGGTGACTCCGCTGGGGTGCGCTGCCAATTAATTCCAGCGCGTTCAATGGCAAGGCGAGAGGCAGTGTGCTTGGGGTCGTTGTCTTGGAAAAAACGATGTGTTTTCAATTTCCATTCCTTCTTCATAAAGGGCTCAGCAGTGTTTTTAATCACTTCCTCTTCAAAAAACACACGATCCATAATTCCTTCAAAGATATAAAGAGGGCCAGGTCCACAGCGAGAAATGCCTCCCCAGACATGGAGCTTCAAGGGATGTTTTGGCTGGCATTTGGAAACCTCGTGATCTTTGTGGCGGTAGCATTTGTCTGCGAAGGCCTGCATCGCAACTGTAGTTTCGTCTGTAAACAGGACGTCATGCCAATTTTCACCAGAATCCAGCCAGGACTGCGCCTGCTGCACGCGCAAAATCTTATTTTTGTCACGTGTCATTGGCAAAGTTCTGTAAATAAAAGAACAGTAATTTTAGTAAATAGTAAATACATCCTCCAAACAGTGTCACATTACAGAAATGTTTCTTTTCTCTTTTTCTATAATTACCGGGTCTTTCCGTGTCTCCACTGAAGTTTTTTCAGAGCTCTTTTAAGCGTCCGCACTCCCAAGCTAATATTGTGCCTGGATGCCAGCAGTTCCTTTATTTTTGGCGTCGTCAGTTCATCATTCTCCATGAGCAGAGCATGGATAATTTGCAGGACCTCACTGCAAAGAGAAAAACAAATACTGCTTTTAATGTTTGTTTTTTGTTTTGTTTTACACATAGCCTACACACACAAACACAATGAATTTGATCAAATTAATACAGAATGTCGGCTTACCTGGTCAATTTACGTGCAAGCCTGGGTTTGTGTGCGAGTTGCGCTACTTTATATCTCAATAGCGTTCTCTTCGTCACGTCAATCCCAGAGTCTTGTAAGATCTTCTGTATGTATTTGATTTTGTAGCCTCGTTCCCATAAGCTACGGATCTGCTCACCCGTTTGACAATTGATCTTCGTCATGATGTCAGTATGTTGGCTACAATTAAGAATTGAACCTTATTATACAGTATTTTCTGTGTTGGCCACACCCCCTGGATAGGGTGAATGACAATGAACCATGAATTTATCAATTGGTCTTGAGTGGTCTATCAGAAGCATAGTCATAGTGAGCATAACATTATAATGTTACAATGGAGTCAATGTGTCCAGCCTGGGCGTGGTGCTGATTGATTGCGTTTTGAGAATGTTTCAAATTAGCATTCTATAGAGATGCAGAGAGAGAGCGATGCATGGTCACACACACATGGCCCTGCACATTCCTCCCTCAGACACTAGCCTACAATATTGTTCATATATCACTGTTAACAACATTAAAACTTATCATATGTTGCATTAAATGCAGCGAGCATGCGCCGCTGCATTCTGTCAGAATCTCATGTGTGTGTGTGTGTGTGTGTGGGGGGGGGGGGGGGGGGGGGGGGGTGTCGCACGCGTGCGTGCGTGCGAACTTCATGACAGTGGTGCAGCAATACATTGTATTTTGATTTGAAATAAATAATGATGAATAAATGTCTATACTGTTGCTTGTGTGTGTGTTTTTTTAGACAATAGACCACTTAATTAACCATAAAAATATATAGACCTACACAGCAAAAATGGGAGAGTTAAAATTCCAGGGTTAAACATTGCAGAGTTGATTTCAACTCCCAAAGTGTCATTTTAACACCTTCAGATTTAAATTGGGTTCAGTGTTGGAGTCATTTGAAAGAGTTGATCACGCCAGTGTTACCAAACTCAGCCTAGAGTTAATTCCACCCCAAAAGTGTAGTTTTAACACTATCTGGTTCGGGCCTGGTACCGACCGATTCGTATCGGTGGGTAGACTGACATATGTCAGAATTGTAAAGTTTTGTCAAATCGTCTTAGAGATAATCATAAATATGTATCTACAGGGAAAAGTAAGGGTCGAAAACCAAATCAAACACCAGATTATTGATCAGCGCGTCACCCTGAACGCGTCAATATAACTCTCCTCACACACGGACTTACTGTTCTCTAACCCTAACACAGCCACCAAAACGTGCAAAATATGCTCCGTTCATTGGCTCACTGTATATTGCATCTTTTCCCTTTTTTGCTTCCCATATGATGAATTCCTGTTCTGTACTTTATACTTTATACTAAATAATAATGATATCTCAAACTTATATACAGTAGCGCTTTTCTGAGTACCCAAAGACGCTTTACATGGGGCTTTACAGAGGTAAAATAAATTAAAAACAACTTTAATAGAAAAAGGAAAAATAACACTAAAAGCTAAAGAACATTAAAAGACAGTGACATATACTGTAGCAAACAACACTACAGTATAACCGGTTTGGCAAATTAAACCCCCAGAGATCTCCACGCCCCTGCACCCGCCCACTGGGATAGTATAAAGCATGAATGAATTGATCCAATCATTAATCATGGAACTAAGCAATTTCTATGGTCAAGCGAACACCGACGTCGGAAAGATGCCCCGAAAAGCTGCACCACAGCCGTTGCGTCAGCGTCCAAAGAGGTCAACAACAGCTAGAAAATCTTCAACGAAACAGCTGGCAGGACCGTCGGTGACGCCGGTGACGCCAGTCCAAGCCAGAAAGACACGCACCAGGACAAGATGTGTCCCCAGCACGACCGAGGGCCTGGCTAGACCAACTAAACCAACAACCATACGCATGGTTAAGAAAAAAGCGGGTAAAACTGTACTCCGTCCGCCTAATAGAAACCCACAGGGTGGCAACTATGGCACCATGATGCAATACAGTAAACTGAACATCGCCGCGGAACGACGAGTTGCTCGCAAAATGGACGAAATACATGCCTTGCGTAAGAGTGCAGAGACGCAAAAAGGAACTATTTCTGCACTTGAAGCTGAGCTTTCCCGTCTGCAAGAGTCACAGAACGAGCATGATGGACAGATATCGTCACAGAGGGATGTCAGCGCAGCAATAGAGGCCCGGAGAGAGAGAGACATTTTCAACCTGGCAAAAGTGCACAGACAAGCGCTGAAAGAATTGGATGCCAATCACGCACTCATCGTGCATGACCTCAAACAGGAGGTTACTAGACGGGACATGGCTATACTAGATCTGCAAAGGGACAATAGGCGGCTTATGTCCGAAAAAGCAGAGCTCGAGACTGAAAACATTCGTGTGCTACGCCTTAGTGCAGGAGTTCCTGCACAACGCCCTTCCGTGTTCCTGGAAGTTACTGTGCCGCGCCCAGATGTGGATATCCGAGTCTTCACAGAACCAGAGATGGACCGCATGAAGCGCCTGGCGGAGGGCGATGTTGGTACACTCGGCAGTTTGATTTTCCGATGTGCAATAACACTGCATACATACAGATTGTGGGCTGAAACCACGAACTGGGATGGTAAAAGGAACAAGTTTGCTCTACCACAAAACCTGAGAGACTGCATTATGGGTCATGTTAACACTGCATTCCCCATTAATTCCCAGAAAGCAAATGAAAAAGCAGTCAAAATTAAAGTGAACGATTATCTCCGCAACCCAAGAAAGGGGTTGTCCCTATTTTAGCATTGGAAAAAACGATTTACCTGCTCCAACTGTATACTTGTTAAACCTTTTTACACTTTTGTATTTTTTTGGCACGGCTGAAGTCAACTGTATAGTTTTGTTACCTTTTTACACTTTTTTTATATCTTTTTTGGCACGGCTGAAGTCAACTGTATAGTTTTGTATAGTGCAAGTGAACTTTGTATTTTATATTTCCAATATTCACAGAAATAAATGCAATGCAAATTGAATTCATTGAAATGAATGCGTGTCTTTTTTTATTACATAAGAAGCCTTCAAGAACCTTGCCTAGCCTTCAGCCTGCATGCTGTCAGCGAATTAAGCCCAGACCCCCGGCCATCTCACTGATCCCTCGATCTGTCCCCCCACCCCCCCTCTCTCTCTCTCAAGACCAACAACGACCCTTTCCATTTGCAGTGAGCTTGTAGAATGTAGATTGGCTATTCTCTCTCTCTCTCTCTCTCTCTCTCTCATACTGCAAGACGGTATCATGTCATTATAACGTGCTCAAAAACACTTGTTGCTGCTCACATCAGTTGCGGTGAGAGCGCCGAATATAAAATAGAAATCTGTGACATTTTTCCGATTGTCCATGCAAATCTGTAAACTTTATGACAACTCCCCTTGCGGGGAGCCATATAGAAGGAAGGAAAATAAACTAATTCAGACATTCAACTGCTCAAATGAGGTATTTCCGTCCATCAAAATTACTTTGCCCCCACATATAAAATGTAGTTCATAGATTTAACTACGATAGGCGCACTATTTCATTCCGATTTAATTTAACTCCACAAATTACACAGTAACAATATCTAAAATAGAATATCTTATAATTCCAACACACCAAATATAATATGCCAAGAAAAAAAATGAAACCATACCACTCTCACACTCTCCTTCGTTTCACATCCTTACTTTCATCCATATTATGGAACTATTTCCGTTTTCTCGACTCGAGAATTATGTATCTCCATTGTAGATCATTAAAATCTCCCATTTCCACATATTCTCTCCCTGCCATCCTGACACCTTGCCTCACTCACAGTCACACACACACAGGCAGATAGGCAAACACACTCAAAACACTCAAACACCGTAGGCCTACATTCACACACTGGCTAGCCAACTTTCGTTGTTTCTTAAAACAACAGGATACCCTGGCAGGATCTCTTGTCCCCCTATTAGACAGCAGGCAACTTAATGAATGATTTATTGAATAGACTACTTTTTCCTAGCCATTCAACCAACCAAACACTATTCCTCCGTCTCTCATATGCACATATGAAAGGCAAAACTTCACAGTTTCCCTCATTAGTATAGGCCATCCAAAAAAAACAATTGTGATCACAACCAACTTCATCACTATACTTTAAAACTCTGAATAAAAGCAATACCTCATTTTCTGAACATCCAAACAGACCCATATACTCACTTGCGCGATGTCGGCCTAGCCGAAAGACAGAACTCAAATTGTCTCCCACAAATTCCCGAAACAGACTGCACTTCTACAAGACAATGTACCACAGAAATTTTGGCTAAACAGAGAAGGCTGCCAGGTTTTCCCCACAAAGGGCGCACAATGCTCACCTCGATTTCCTAAAAACCGCCTGGCCAAGGGGCACCCTTCTCCACGTAGCCAAACTCCTTCCACAGTCAGCAAGCCAGCAAACCGGAATCATCTCGGTGGGACCTCCAAAATGTCCATGCAAATCTGTATTGGGAACTCAATTCAGTAAAGAGAAGAGACAAATCAATTGAGGCAGAGAAACGTTTTAAAGCTTGAGTGATATAATTGAGGTACCGCAAGGAAACACACACTTACAGTCAATGTATACCAGTAGTACAGGATGACATGTATGGAAAAACCAGCCGTGTGTCACAACATACATTAGAGCGAGAGCCTTCATATACTGAACTTAGTCTCCACCTCCCCTACCCCTAACCAAGGGAAACGTCTTAAGGCAACACTGATTTAACAGGTGGAGAAGTCAAACGCAGGTCTAAGATAATAAAGGTTCTATAATAGACAGTAAACAACAGCTGTGTCACAACAGAGCAGAATAACTGCCTTCAGGCAAATAGTAACAGCTGTTGTTTTAAACATAGCTGCCCTGAGGTGTTTTCTATGTTTAACCACCCCAAATTCCTTGACACGATTCCGTCCCGTTATGTTAGAAACGGGGCTGAAACCCCTCCAATGTTTTCACAGAAATAAATGCAATGCAAATTGAATTAATTGAAATTAATGCGTGTCTTTTTTTATTACATAAGAAGCAATTAAAATAGCTTGTGTTTAAGTGTGGGGGCCAGACCTTATAATATACCATATTATATTTATTGGCTACTTCGGTATGCATTTATTTGACAAAACCCCTCCTATTTAAATAAACGGAGAGCGGCGTTTAATCTATATTAATCCATTTCACCACTAATATGACTGTAAAATCCGGGATTCGAACTGGGAGCTACAAAAAGAAGTATGCTTAAATCGAAAGCACTTACCACTAGGCTACGACGACGCCTTAACATAAAGACAGAGCGCATGGTAGATATAAAGCACAATGGTTGTAATCATGTTAAAAAAAAAAATCGTTCCTGTGTTGTAGAAGAACACAAGAACGCTGGTGGAATAAATTTATTTTTCACGTCACATCATTAACAACTATTAGTGTTATCTTACATGTTTCTACATTTGTAGAATATATTATTATTAGTTGTTAATGACGTGACGTGACGTAATAAAAAGACCAAGCACCAAGACCAAGCACCAAGAGAGAGAGAGAGAGAGAGAATGACTTTGTCATTCTCTCTCTCTCTCTCTCTCTCTCTCTCTCTCTCTCTCCGCTTTCAATTTAAAGGGCTTTAATGGCATGAGAAAACATACGTTTACGTTTCAGTGGTCTCAGATTTTTATATAGCTCTCTACTCCCCCTAGTGGACATAATATATACATTGTGAAATGCGCAGATCACGCAGTCCTCGCCAAAATGAATCAGACGGAATCATTGGCACTCAACTGCATAATAAAGTAAAGTAATATATACAATCATAATATGGCAAATAAATATGTGTTGTGTTATTTTAACAGGCAAATTTGACCGAAAACACTGAAATAATGGGGGTGGAACGAACTAATACTAAATAAAATGAGATCATAACATCTATGTGATTGCACAGCTCCCCCCCCCCCTTTTCCCCTCACTGTATATGTATATTTTCCCTTTTTGCTTCCTTTATGATGAATTCCTGTTCTGCTCATTAACTATATAGAAGTGTCTAATTGTATGTCTCTAAATGTTTTGATGAATTGAACAATGTGGACCCTGTTGTAAACAAGTGTAATGCTTAATTGGGTCGTCCACTCACAGTTAACAGTCTCTGTATTGAGTTTGTGCTTGAAATGTACTGTAATTAATATTTCAATCAATCAATCAATCAAACAGTTGCGCCAGCTGCTTATCCTATGCAGCTGTTTACATTAACATAGTGTTAGTTCACATATTAAGCTATTAACATAGTGTTAACAACGTAACTAGATCACAAATTGACATGGAAATTAAATGATAAGTTAAAACGTGGACCTACCGTATACGTCTCGTCCATAATGTGAACGCCGACTTGTTCTTCGGGAAAGTGTGGAAACGGCAAATATTGACCCCAGGCCGGTGGTTGCAGTCGGGAACAAAGCACTGCACCATAATTATGTTATGGTACAAAAGGACAGACACACACGACAGATAAACGTTTTAATGTAGACTAGAATCTACAACTATAATCAAAGAATACTACACCACTGACGACTCCAGTGCACAACGCGGGCAACTTCTCATTCCAGGAAGTGAACGTCAGTCACAATGATTCATGGGAGTGTAGTTTCAGCATTTTGGACAAAAAGTATGTACACAGTGTTGTACCCTAGCCCCCTTTTTCTTCTTTCTGATTATTTATTCGGTGCAATTTATTTTGTTTATTGTCATGATTTCTCACGACTCGAGTTGGCTTTGTACGAGCCTTAAAAGGTCTTTAAATAAATACGGCCTGAATTGGCTATGAGAGAAATGAATGGTAAGTTACTTCCTGGGCCGTTCGTCCGTTCTGAGAGGGGGAGGGACTGCGGCGCTCTATAGTAAGGGCATTTTATCAGGTATTTGACAAATCTGGGAACTAAATCGTTACCAAGAAATCTCTTCACCAAAGGTGTCTAATAACATGTTCTAAAAGTTTGAAATTCAACTCCTGGGGGAAATTGAGTTATCAGCATAATATGTGACCATACCCATGACATCCTATAGAAAAAAAGTCAAAATTTCATCATTCTTTCAGTAGCATGTGACATGAAACTAGGGGGTTTTCACGGTTCTGAATCCATTCCAAGCATTAGTTTTGCACAAAAAACACTCCTTGGGAGGAAAACGGCCATAGCCCTCATCACAAACGTGATGAGGTCAGCACATTTGGTCAAGTGGATATGGCCTAATTTAGCCCAAGGAGTGTTTTTTGTGCAAAACTAATGCTTGGAATGGATTCAGAATCATGAAAAACCCCTAGTTTCATATGTCACATGCTACTTAAAGACCTTTTGGCCTTATATAGGATGTTATGGGTATGGTCACATATTATGCTAATAACTCAATTTCCCACAGGAGTTAATAGACACATTTAGAAACACATTGGTGAAGAGATTTATTGGTAACGATTTAGTTCCCAGATTTTCATAGATTTCTCTTACTATTAGTGTTAATCTAGTTTTAGTCGACGGTTGATTTAGTCTACCAAAATGTATTTTGGCGGGGCTTGATTCCGTCGTAAAGACATATTTCACACTTAGCAGATCTACAAGCTCACAACGCGTCGCAGCGCGACATGTTGAGCTTATAGATCGGCTATTACCAGCATGAAACCAAGTGTAAAATGACTTGTGTCTTATACTCTTGTCCATTTCCTAACATTTTAGTCTAGTTTTTATTTTGACGCAATTGTCAATATATTTAGTCTTAGTTATCATTGCTTAGTTTTCATTTCGTTTGTCAGTGAAAAAAGGTAGTAGATGAACATTTTTCGTCTTAGTTTTAGTCGACGAAAACAACACGGGTTAGACTCCCGAGCCTGACGGCCCTTGCCGCGTGTCACTCCCCATCTCTCAAAGAATCCCGAATACAAGTACATTTATAAATTGCTGTATCAATATTTTCACAAAATGAGTAATTCTTCCACCAATGTATATAATTGTTATATAAATATTGATTTTGGTAAGGTGAAAACCTGACCTAACATCTACTTGTTTGTAAATATTTGTGGTTACATTGTGCATCTTATTTAACCTCACTTCTAAAGAAATAAATATTTATACATTATTCTGCAATTTGCCTTATGTAACATTTTTTTAGTCAACACAGTTTAATTTTGTAGTTTTGGTTTACTTTATTATAGGACTGGTTTCAGACCACAAAACACATCCCAGTCATCTAGGGTCTCAGACAGCATCCTCATCTTCCTCGCCATCTTCATTGGACTTTTGATCCGTCTGACATATTTTAACTTCTCCATTCCTACATGGGATCTATTAGGGATGTAGCTGAAGAGGTGATCTCCATGGAACTCTTTGACAAAAATCTTAATGTCGGCCTTCTGTCTCTTTTTGTAGCCTTCACGGCTTGACCAGGAGTCTGTGAAGGACACCACTCCTGCATGTGTAAGGATCCGGTCGATGTCCTTGCCAAAGGATCCACCCATTTCGGCACACCGGTGGACCTCTTTTTCTGTGTACCGGCCACGTGATCCTTTCATCATCTCTGAAATAACATATGATGTTATTTGACTTCACATTCAGTTAATCAATCATTTAATCTTTATAGTATAAAGTGGTGATGGACAGGACAGGGGGGAGACATGCATCAAAGATCATGAACGGGACTCGGCCAGAGCTTATATGTGGCATGCGCCTGGACTGCTAGCCCCCCGCCCCCATCTTTAAACATTTATTAAAAAAAAATGAAATATGATCAATTGATAAAATTAAAGATTTGCTCAGTATAGTAATTAATCTAGTTTTTATTTTACCTTTGAAGTCATTGTTTAGAAACTCATTGACAAGATCAAGGCCAACGTTTCCCCCTGGTCTTCCTGTGAGGTTAGCCACTCTGTTCCATATCAGATCTTGTCTCAGGTTTTCTGGAAGCCATCCTCCAATTCCTTCATGAAGAAAATTAGATATTTACAAATTGACACTTAGCTATGTATTAGGAGAGACAGGTGCATAGTGTATTTAAGTTTTTCTTTCAAAGATTACAAAAAAAAAAACATGTAATCCCAAGCTCTGCGGCTGTTATTTTTGGTGTTGCTACACAAATGTTCAGGTATTGAATTGGTACATCTTCCAACATGTGGTACCTCAACAGACAAAACAATTATTTTGGAGTCATATTACAGACCATAGCTCCAATAGGGCATGAAGAGGATTATGAAAAAGGAAGACCTTCATTCATTTATCTTTTGTTCATCACTTATAGAATGATTTTAGATGTGCGTGCGTCCGTCCCTTTGGGCTGTTTCCAAATGAGGATTATGACAGTGGACAATACAGGTTATGACCACGGATGTTCTTATGTGAATATGTATTATGATATGGTGCTGTCTGTGTCTGCAATATTCTCAGAAAGGTCTGAGGACACGTTACCAAAATGAAACACCCACGAGGGGAGCAGTGTCCTGGTGTGCATATTTTGTTATTTACTTTTTATAGTATTGATCCAGCAGCCGGCTTAACAAGACAGGATCTGTGTGCCTTTTGTCACTTTGACACGTTTTCAATTAGAAATGTAACCCGGTGGATATTTATATAGTGGGTATTAACCTGGTGGAACTGTGTTTTATTTTGTAACATTGACTGGTGCTTTTATTTTCTATGGGTCTGTGTATTTTGGTCAAAGCTGAATTAATGATGATGTCATTATTGTGTCAATTATAACTTGCCTAAGGTGATTGGTAGATGTGGGGAATTGGGTAGTTTCAGAGAGCCGGAGTCAGTGAGTGTACAGGTGCCTGTGATTTCTAATCAAGGAGAGAGAGAAGGAGAGCGGAGCACAGAGGCTGCGTCTGTTTTGCTGTGGGATCTAAAGTTTGAACTTTATGATGTCAAATAGTTTTTAGCTGTAGTTTCTGTGTGTGTCTGCTCGACAACTACAGTGAAGCTGCAGTAATCACGTGTGGACTCGGACTGAACGTCTACACAACGTTTTATACCGTGATATGCTGCGTGTGAAGTGATTATCAGTGCTTGCTAAATCAGCGAGGGCAAGTGACTTTTTAGCCGCACGTCTCACTAGCTCAGAGAGACGTTGTTGGGCTAGAGACCGTCAGCCTTCAAGTCTCTGCTAACGTCGGGACAGGAGGAGAGATGTTTCTGCGGTGAGCTGCCTGCCTGCATGCTCTGAGGACATTCTGCTGCTGTTTTCGTTTGGACGTCGGGACCGGTCTGCTTCTGGAGAGGAGCTCTGAACTATTGCATCACCCACAGACACTCGTCACACGAACGAAAGGTACCTTTTTATTTTCCTGGCTCAGGAGAGTGAAGGGGCCATTCCGTTTTAGGCCACCACGTACCCGAGCATCTACAGGCCTGCAACGGGGGTTATTAGTGTTTAATTCCTTATCGTCAGGGTGTAAGGTGTGAAAGGTTGTGGGCCCACATTTCAGTTTTACCAGTCTTTTGATCCATTGTTTATTGTGGTTGAAATCTAAAGTTCGTTGAACAAAGTGTTTTTCTTTTATTTAAGGTAATCCACCGGGTTAATAATTAGTCTAAACAATTAAGGTTCTTTGTCATTTCATATTTAAATCTTAAGGGTGTAGTGAGGTTACATTAAAATAGGATTTAAATTACATTTAAAAAGTCTAATTAGGATTTAAATTAGGATTTAAATTAGTATTAAATTAGGATTTAAATTAGTATTAAAATAGGATTCTAAAAACAGGGTTTTGGTATAGGGTTTAATTCTAAAAGGTATATTGTTTTACACTAGTTGGTATTATACCACAGGTATTTTTCTGGTTGGTGTGATTATTATTATTATTATTATGTCTGACCTTAAAGGTTTACAACTAGGGTTGTGATTTTTGAGTTTATTTTGTGTTTGCAATTTGAAGGAACTATTTGTATGTTATTGTCCGTTTATTTGTTTGTCTAAGTAAATATTATTATTTTATTATACTTAGCTGACTGGACATCTATTTCTTGGTAACAATATTAGTTGAAGTATACTTACCTGTTGATCTGGGAATTAAGATACTTGGCGTTCTAATTACCTGGAGGAAGAAAACAGTGTTGGTTATTTACAGTAGACAGGGACTGTGAATTAACTTAATTGCTAATACTTACCGGCGTACACCTGAAACACAAGAGGTAAATTAATCTAAACGTATTACGTATTTTAAAACCATAACTATAGGAACTCAGGGCCCTGCCCTTATTCACTAGTAGGGGGAAGGAGCGCTACAGAAATATAAAACATTAACTTAACAGTAAACAAACATTTTCAAATGGTGAAACTGAGGACAAAATATTTTACCGCTTAGCATGTAGTGCCCATTGATGAAGTACTTTGGATGACTGCCAAAGAATTTAAATTCTGTCTACCATGGCTGGACCATCACCTTCACGAACAGCATCCTTTCTGGCCAGATGGTTCAATCCCTCCCAGATCAAGGCCTTGGAGTAGTTGCGGACATAGTCTTCTTCATCTTCCCCAAGCTTGCAGTCTTCTGAACAGTACCATATGTCTGTAGTAGAATATGAATACTACATGTTAGTACATCCACACAGCCTACATACACATGTGGCCCTATTTTGGTTGTGCTTTACCCTTTATCCCTATACTTTTTGGCCATGTTTTACCCTTTATCCCTATACTTTTTGGCCATGTTTTACTTTCTTGTAAAACATTTTAAATAGTTCTAAAGAAGTTATAAAAAAGAGTTTTAAGAAAATGCAAAAAAACCTGTCAAAAAATAATTATGAACGTAACTTTTAGGCATACCCTCTGCACCAGGCCTGTCAGATGGCAGGAGGCACGCTGTGTGGTACCATTCGTGGTTCTTGCAAAAAAAAAAAAAATGGCATTGCACCATTCCCCCCCCCCCCCCTGTCTTTCCTGGCACCAGCAATGCACATAGGCCCAATCCGCTTCACATTTGGCACTACAAAACCAGTCTCCCTTTGGGGCCTTATCAAGGCCTGCGCACGTGACATGAAGCCATTGCTTAGTGCAAATTGAGCTGCTGCACTGCAACATGGCCTCGTCTTTGTCTGGAAATACAGAAAACAGTACTTCTATTTAAATTTAATTTGAGAAATACAAAGAACCCTAACAGGTAAAGTAATTACAATGTTATGTAAACAAAAAAGATCATTGGACTATTAAAAAAAATTACCCTCTCCGCAAGCGCAGTACAGATAGTAGTCCTCTTCCTGCCCCGTTACTGCACTAGCTGCAGCGTCTACAACAAGGTCGATCTGCTTGTCATCAGGAGGCATCCAGGCAAATTGCACGATGTAGCTGGCAATGTTTAGGAGCCATGCCATTTGGTCTTCCTTTGTTTGACCCAAGTCAACTGGGACCTCATCAGAAGTTGACATTCCAGACTTTGTTGTGGCCAGCAGAGTCACATATGCAGATGTAGCAAACTATGTTTATAAAAAGGACAAATTATCCATATTAGGTGAAATGCATCCAGCATCATTAACTTGACATGCAAAATTACAGTATTTTGTCTATATAATTTACCAATACATTTATACAACAAATATTACTATGTAATTACTCACCTCCATCATGTCCCAAGAATGCTGGATATTAGCTGACACCTTTTTCTTTAGAGACTTGTGGTCAAATTTATGTTTTAAATGTGCAATGGAGATCCCAAGTCTCCTATTGTACAAAATAAATAAAAACATTATTAGGACGGTAAACTTTATTTATTCGCAGTGCTTTAAACAAGTTGACTTTATGAAAAAAAGAAAACACTAATGTGTTATAGAGTATAGCAAATAAAACGTTGAGAATTATTGTAGATTTCGTCCAAAAACATGAACTAACCTGCAAAAAAAGCATTTCTTTGTGAAACTCTTGTGGTGTAGGGATCAGTCCGTCAAGTCGATCACTAGGTGTCTCACCACCATTCCGGCTTCTCTTGGCGTGGATCATACGTTCCACACTTAGCCCATCCCCACAACACATTATGGGCAAAGGTGCACCATCCACTACGGGAACAAACTTGTGGAGGAAACTCATCATTTCTGTCACTCCAGTGGTTGTGCTGGGGTTGGATGATAACACACCAAGGTTGACCTATGAGACAGTGACAGAGTTGCATTTGTTAATGGATCATTCAACATCCGACAAATTATTTCAATAGTTAATATCTTACAATGTTGCTTTTGCTGTTCATCTCCTTGGTGTACTCGTGTGTAATGTGCTGCTTCACCTCGTGACGGATTTTGGACAATGCCGGAAGGTTGTCAACCAAAATCCTCATAACCAAGGTTACCATTCGGTTACGCAATCTTTGGAACACCTAATAATAAAGTGGAGACAACATTATAATATAATATATAATAACAGTAAGCATTGCATCAACATAAAACATATATGATATCATAAGTAGTTTGTTGATTCAATCTTTCACCTCAGGTGTTGGCAGAATTTTGCTTGGTTGAACTTCAATGGCTCGGCATGCAGGTCCTGGTAGATGACTGAAGTTCACCTTATTTTGGTGTCCAAAGCAGAGCGCAAACAGCAAGAACTTGTTTGCATGGTCTTGGCTTTGATGTTTCCCATGAACAAACATCTAGGGAAAAAAAACAAGTATGGCAGTATTAATTATCAGTATTGCCTCTTGGTCAATGCATTTTTCTTTTTTCCAGGTGTGCATCGAGTGTGGCTGTGTGCCGCTTAAGGTGAATGCACTCTAAAGGCCACTGTCACAGTCCTCTGCTTGTGCAGTAATCTGATTACACCTCTGGTCAGCTTGCTCGAGTGATGCAGATTATTATTTTTTTAACTACAACTACCTATGAAATACCCTAAATCTGTAGATGCATGCATCCAAAATATATAATATCAAACAGTCAATCAAATCATATTTTGTGCCTTGCCCCATAGCTCTCAGAAAATGTTTAAGCAGACAACAAAAGTAACAGAACATATGATTGTAAAGGGGCTTTATGGTATCTGTTTTATTTTAAACATACCTGGACATTGTCCCATGTCAAAGAGTACATACAGGTGCTCTTGTGTGAAGAACCACCACACAGAGCTAGCCTCCTTTTGAGCGGTGTTTTCTGAAAAAGGTACAATATGTTGTAACATTTAGTATTGCACAAAAAACATTTTGCAGTGATTGACAATAGAGAAAAATAATCCTGCACACGTCTTCACTTTAGTTGAGATTATATTGAGCAACGTTTCGGTCGTCAGACCTTCATCATCCATTGTAGGTGTGCAGAAGGACTTAATCTTATAGTGATTGACAATACAAATATTAGTGCCATTTTCTAATTATTTTGAACCTTTTAATTGTTATAATACATGTTTTGTTAACAGAACTTATACATATGGGTACCTCTGCTTTTTCTTTCCATTCTTTAATGTTGGTGTCATGTCCTAGTCGTAGTCTATCGACGGCAGTTCTTGTGGCATCGACACCCAGCGACACACCCATGTGGTTGAGGGTTCTGATGACCTTATGACTGCAGCCCTGCTTCCACAATTGAATTCCCATGCCTTCCGGATGTGAAAAGTGATATTGCTAAAGCCAATCCAGTCCTCTGATCCAACATTGTTTTGTACTCTCTGAAAAGCATGTGCAAGTGTTAAGAGAAACTTAGTTGTGATACATACATAATACATGCTTAATAATAATAACATAGGTTGCCACCCATACACAACTTAGTTAATACACATTATGTATTTCTATGTTGTATCCCTTAAAAATGTTCCTAGACCATCACCCTGAGGAGGCCTTGTGTTACATTGGCTCACATGCCAGTGCCATCTACATTTTCCTAATCTCTAATCCTGTTGTGATTGGGAGACTGTAAACAGGGGTGCGGCTCCTCAGCTGCAGCCCTTTAGTAATCGGGTGGAGCCCTATTTAAATTCTGCTCTACACTTAAGTTCAGTGTTTGTCAGATCCTCAAGTAACATGCTCTGTTTCTCTTGCTCCAGAACCTGTGCCTTGTCTTGGACTTTGCCTCTTCGCTACCAGCCTACGCCTATGTTAAGTTTGCCTATACCTTGTTTGGACTTTTTGCATGTTTGTTGTGCTCTGGACTTTGCCTCTTTGCTACCAGCCTATGCCTACGCTAAGTTTGCCTATACCTTGTTTTGAGTTTTTGCCTGCTTTTGCATTTTTGTAATTTTGTTGTGCTCTGGGCTGGAAATAAATCTTTGTGTTTTGAAGTTTGAACTTGCCTCTGTGTATGAGTCTGCAATTGGGTTCTCCAGGAGCTGACTATAAAGTATGTCTACAGTTCAGGCAGTACACAATACATATCAAGTACATTGTATATTCACCTACAAGTACATTGTACAAGTACACAGCATGTTGTATACTACAACAACGCACACATAGAAATAGCGTGCATGCACACACACACACACACACACACACACACACACACACACACACTTAGGTAAGCAACCATTATAACGTTAAAAAAAAACATACCGGTACTCGACTCCTGTAGAAAGTCGACCTGCTGATGTTGCCGCTGTAAGTCTGGATCTGCTTGTTGGAAAACGGGCTAGACACCGCCTCCCTCTTATCACAATTCTCCTTACTACAGCTCTCCTTGATAGAAATGACAGACATAGGGGCACGGTGGCACAGTTGGTAGTGCTGTCGCCTCACAGCTAGAAGGTCCTGGGTTCGATTCCCGCTCGGGGCGCTGTGGGTGCTGGCGGCGTGTTTCCTCCTCCGCGTCATCAGTGCCCATACCCGAAGGCGGGGTTGGTGAAAGGGCCTTTCTGTGTGGAGTTTGCATGTTCTCCCCGTGTCCCCTAGGGTAGGTACCCTCACAAAAACATGCAGTAATCCTGGTCTCTAAACTGCCTCCCCCTGGCCAGCCGGGGCGCCTGATGGAGGGGAAAGGAACTGGTTGGAATAACGTGTTCCTTCCACGCGCTACGTCCAACCAGGGAAACTCCCCCCTGTCAGGTGTAAAGGAGCAACTTGGACACGCATAGGGGATTGACACTGAGACGGACTGAATCCGTTTCATTGGAACCGTTTCCGAATACGGTTGCCTGGTCCCCGATGGCCATGATTCACATTGCCCGAGATTCAACAGCGCACCCGGGTACACTTGCATAACACACTTTCATCCTCCTGATGACGGTGTGCTTGATGGCTGGCGCAAGGACACCTACCTCATCAACTATGCGACATTATTGATCCCCGTCTCAAATAAATTCAGTGTACATTGCATTGCAATGCCTCTTTGCCGTTACTTCACTGTCAGCTTGTCGCTGTGTCAGTCAGTTCTGTGCGCCAGTGTCGTCTTTGCTTAGTTCAGTTAGTTGTTTGATATGGATCCTACTTTAGCATTATTATTATTTTTACTTTGGAGACTACGCCAAGCCCAACAAGAGCCAACGTCCTATATTAGCTATTTGCATGTAGTCCGCAGAATAAGATCGGCGCGTACTGCGCGTATACGCAGATTCAACAGGAGACAGGCGGTGTTGAGAAATGCGTTTGTGTCCAAACTATTTGCTGACTACTACTCGCGCTCGACAACAAGGTGAGAAACATACGAGTTGTTCACCAGAAAATACATGTTCATTTCCACAATGCTTTAGAAATAGTGTAAATAAGTTATGGTATGGTATAAATAATATCCCTTCAGATGCAACTTGCAACCATCTGAATCATTCCAGCCCTATTCTCTAGAAACTAGGAACTAGAAAACGATATCACATGAAAGAGCTGTGGCGATATCCGATATAAAAGAGTAGGCCTACTTTATTACATGTTAAAACGCCAATGTTCCGACTCCTAAAGTGCATCTCTTCATCATGGCATGAATGAAGCGCACACACACACACACACACACACACACACACACACACACACACAGCAGGCCGAGCAATCAGCATTAGTGTGGAAACACACAGATCCGTGTAATAGCACATGTATGTGTAATAACACAAGAAAACCAGATAAACAATCTATCAACATATTTAATTTGATTGTGTTGCTCACGTGAGCAACACACAATAGACACACTTTCCACACTGATGCTGTGTGTGTGCGTGCGCACACACTTCATTCATGCCCTGCAAAGACTCTTTAGTCGGAAAATGTTGGCATTTTAACATGTAATAATTAAGTTGGCCTACTCTGATTTTATATCCTCCCTCTCATTATTTTAATTAATAGTGCTCTGATCACCCCTCTTGCTTGCCCCTTTGATCCTTGAAGCACAAACCATACTTTTTTAACTTTTGTACCGCCAGTCCGCCACTGAGCACCTTGATTTTTTTTAACTATAAAACTACTTCTACACTATTCAAAATATTAAGTATTGATGACATATTAACATTAGTGCTGTCAGGCGATTAATCGCATGATTTGTGTAGTTAATCGCGCGATTAATCGCAATTAATCGCAAAACCTTTTTTGCTTTAAATTCAATGATGAACTGAAAGAAAACGTTTTTTTGGGGCCGATCACCGATCACTGGAAGCAGTAACTGCCGATACCAATGCAAACTGTGAGTTTGGTGTCCTTTTCTGACACAGTAAACCAGGGATACTCAAATAGCTGAACATGTGGGCCACATCATGAAAATGGCAAAATGACGTATGAAAAGACAAGTGCAATGTGCATTATTTTATGGCTTGCCCATTTTCTCTCTTTTGAATAATTCTGTGCAATTGGCACATTCAACACAAACAACTGTTTCCATAAAACAAACTAACATGGGCATCTTCTCTATATAAGCAGAATCATGAATAGGCCTATTTAATTTATACAAAAGGAGAAGAGAGAGAGCAATGTGTTTGTGGCTCAAACTTTGTCTAATATTGTTTTAGAGCAGTGGTTCTCAAACATTTCCATGCCAAGAGCAAAGGACCCCCAATATTTTTTCAATCTACAAAAATAATCCCAAAATCGCTTATAAACAGCAGATGTGGCAACACTGGCCAGAAACGACCAGTGTTGCTTCTTTTTGGCTTATTTTGTATAGACCTAGGTTGCTTGTTTCTGCCATAGAGTTATACTGGCAACACCTCTGGCAGCTAGCTGGTCTGTGCTACTCGTCTCTCTTTGTGTCAGTCCCAGCTCCGTGACTGGGAGATGAGACTGTGGATAGTCTGGACTCTGGATATAACTTTCTGTTACAGTCAAATCCATATAAAAGTACCACACAACTGAAAAGTATCGCGACTGTGACCGCAAGTTAGAAACGTGTGTGGCTATAACGAGGCACAGCTGTTTACAATGCGATGCGACATTAACAGCGGGGGGGTTTTGCTTTAGGTCTGGATGGATGAATTGCACAGGTTTCTTTTTGGACTGGAACGTACGACACGAGCAAAACTTTTGTGAAATGTAAATGGAAGGCTGCCTGTTACTCCACTTAAAACATCCTAACAGGCTAACAAGGGCTCTGGGAAGGGAGTGCATTGCAGGAACCAATATTCCTCAACATCCCGCCTGCCAATCGCTGTGTTTTTTTTTTTGTTGCGTTAATGCGATAAATAAATTAGTGCCGTTAATAAGGTGTTGCGTTAACGCATTAATAACGCGTTAACTTTGACAGCATTAATTAACATATATAGTTTATTTCTACTTCAGGACAATTTGGGTTGAAGAGAGGTCTAAGGCATGGTGGCAGCTTGTCCTTACATCCTGGGGAGATCGGCAGTGGCAACAAAACTTTCGGATGAAGAGGACCACCTTCATGGAGCTGTGTGACATTCTTCGGCCACATCTTGAGAGGGATACAACCCATTTCAGGTGTCCTGTTTCTGTGGAACACCGTGTGGCCATCTGCATTGTGAGACTGTCGACCAACACATTACACAGAGTCATAGCCCATTTATTTGGTGTTGCCATCTCAACAGCGTGTGAGATCACCAATGAGGTCGTAGAGGTAATTGTGGAAACAATGCTCTCGCAGTACATCAAAACACCATCCAAACTGGAATTTAACACCATCATCCAAGGTTTCCGCGAATGTACTGGATTCTCACACTGTGATGGATCACATATCGGGATGAGGTCAGCAGCAAACACACCTGCAGATTACTACAACCGCAAGGGCTTCTACTCTGTCATTCTGCAAGCTGTTGTAGACCACCGGCTCAGATTCTGCGACATAAATGTGGGATGGCCAGGCAGAGTCCATGATGCTAGAGTTTTTGCAAATTCTAGTGTTTTTGACAGGGGTCAGAGTGGCACACTGTTCCCCAATCGCACAGACAGGATTGCAGGTATTTATTATGCTTCTTCTCCTTTTTGAATATGCATTTGTTTTTAAATTGCCATGTTCAAAATAACCATTTTAAATCAAATCAAATCAGGTGTAGATGTGCCAGTGGTGATGTTGGGTGATGCTGCCTACCCACTCCTCCCTTGGCTAATGAAACCCTACCCTGAAACCGGTGCTACTCCTGCCCAGAGAACCTTCAACTACCGACTCAGCAAGGCACGGATCACCGTGGAGAGGGCATTTGGCCGTCTCAAGGGACGATGGCAATGCCTGATGAAGAGGTACTGTAGAGCGTTCATCACCTAATGCTCACTCTGTAGGTTTATGTGCATTTTATTTTTATGCTATACCATCGAAGTGGATATACTGAGAGCTGGACCAGTAATGTGAAATAAACTGTTTATAAAGTATTCCCTCTGTTTGGTCATTCTACAGGTATGATTGCGACATCAAAAACCTAAACGCCACCATCACAGCCTGCTGTATACTGCACAATTTCTGTGAAGTACACAATGAGCCCTATGAGGAGGGGGATTTGGAGGCTAGTGCTGCAGACGATGAGGAAGACGAATTATATCCCCCTCAGGAAAACACACAGGCCAACGCCATCAGAGATGCCCTGTCAACTTTGTTTTCTTCCTGAACCCTACATGGGCGAAACTTTTCAGTTACCATTACAATAAATCCTTATTTATCAGCAGTTTATCATGTGGACATTACTTTTTTTTCTTCACTTGATTATTTTTGCCGTTTAAAGAACTGTGGAGATAAATTTAACTTTACGCTCTCAAGAGTCATTTTGCTCTTGCCTGTCATCTCATACCTATAGCATGGAATTGTGGACAAAATCATATCCAACGACAACAAAATGGTAACATTTTAGGTCTGCAAGGCAAAATATCATCAAATGGTGGTCCGTGGCTCAAATGCAGAAGAAATAATGGGCCTTGATGAAAAACACTGCTCTTGTGATTTGACAGTCTTCATCCAAGCATCAAGACTGTTGTTCTCCTGTTACTGACGAACCTGCTCTGCCTGCATAAACTCTACATGCTGACTCTGCTGCATATCCATGAAGGATGTCATCATGCTGCTCAAATCAGTTTTGGCTTTCCTCTTCCTTTTGTTGTGAATTGTCACTGGTGTAGAATAGTCACTGCGTGTCTCATCTGAAGTGCCAGTCAGCATAAAAGTATGAACAAACAAAAACATTAGACCTTTCAACTACAATAGCATTTGATGGTATCAAGTAGGCTACATGCACAAAATTAACAAACTATTGATCAAAAATATTGTCAGCAATTGACAGGCAACCAGAAATTGTGTAGGAATCTTGGATGAATGATTCTCTTTCAGCCTGAGGTGTAAAGTAATTTATAGTTCTAATCCACCATATAGGCTAAATGAGACCATTATTTTTACTCTACATTTGATAGTTTGTTTAGATTTTATTTACATTATTCATATAGCCTATGCCTATGTATTCTAGTCATTCATTTAAAGTGCTACATTAGTAATACATGGTAACATAAACTAAACCATATAAAGAAGCCAAATTATACAAATCATACATTTATTATGGATACGGGCAAATGCTTGTGACCGTTCTAGTATACCTATAGTTTAGATGATTTTTATACACATTTCACCACAAGATCTGCACACAAGTATCTCACTTGTAATGACAACATTAACGATAATGTGAAATACTACTATACCGCTTGCTGCCAGACTAAACGGTCCGCTACTGCCCTCATCGGACGCGGGGTTGGGAGGTGGAGATTCTGCTGCTGCTGCTGCTGATGATGAAGACGATGATGACAACGGTGTTGACGGAGTTAGCGGGGGTTGTATGGGATGTGACTCCAGAAAGTCTGGGTCACTTGCTGGCTTGTGGCCAAGGATGCCGTCTACAGCATCGAACCACGGGAGTTTGTCCTTTTCGTCTGTCGAGCTGCCAGACTTACGCATCGCATCCTTTACTTTATGATACTGTGTTTTGATCATCTTTACTTTGACACGGCATTGTTCTGTTGTTCTGTTAAACCCTCGCACAGACAAATACTCACTGATCACTCCATAGATTTCTGAATTTTTGTGTGTATTGTCTAACTGTGTTTGGATGTTTTGGTTGGCCCAAATTTCCAACAAACAGGATATTTCTTCATTAGTCCAGAGCGTTCCTCTCGCCATGGTTGAAACGAATGGAAAACGTACAAAAGAAAGGCTCAAATAAAGTTTCGAATGAGTCAGATAATTGCTTATAAGTCTGGCAGCTCAACAGACGAAAAGGACAAACAAACACACAGCACGTAGGCTACAGCAATGCAGCAGTCGAATATAGGCCTACTTAGTACTTACTACCTGAAGCTGATCGAACTATACCCGAGGCCGATATGTACGGTAGGCTACATAAAGGCAGGCTCACTGCAGCGTTGCAAATGAGTAGGAAGATGTCTCACAAAGATGACATACCGGTATATATAGCCAAACCAAGCGACAGATCACAGCTGGGTCTCATCAGTGCAATCAATTCACTCACAGTTCGTACAATGTAATACGTTTCACATTCAGTATTAAAAAGTATTTTTCATATTTTGTAGTTTACAAATTTATATTTAGTACCAAAATCCAAACTGTTCAATTACAAGAAAAATAATCAATAAAAGCTCTTCATTGAAGTTCATTCATTCCTTTAGGGAACTCAGTGTTAAGCCTCTCTTTGAAGCAGAACACGGTCCCTGTCTCTCAGTGGGTGAACATTTTAGCGCTAGTGTTACGCGTCTTGCAGCGTCTGTGTCGGGTTTTTTTCATGACGCTTGGCTCTTCGACTAGATATGATGTCACGTTCTAAAAAAAACAGTCCACTTCCTTCTTTAGGTATACATGCATTCACATTGGAACGATCCGTATCTGAATACACTTCAACAGTCCAGAGACCCTCCCCCCATGCGGTCCCGGGGACGGTTGGGCGATCCGCTCTCGGGAACGGTACGCATCATTCACACTACCACAACATCTGCCAAGTGGTCCCGGGTGCGCACCCGGGACCATAGTGTGAATCCCCTATCAAGCATGAAGGAAGCATGAGTTAAGTCCGTTGCTCTCCCCAGGTTGGCGGAGGGTGTGTAGAGCCCAGGATCACATTAGATGATTGACACAGGGGTGAAAAATGGGTTACAAAATCGTGGGATAAAAAATATATATATAAAATAAAATAAAAAGACAGACATGAGACATGTAAGTAAGGCGTCTTAAGCTTGTTTGCTTGCAGTTGCGCACACACACACACACACACTCACTCACTTTTTGGGTGGTGGGAATGTGGCCCTCAAACTGGCCATCAGGAGTGGTGCCTCTTTGTCTGCCCAGGCCAGCGCACCATCCCATGAGAATAAAGCCATTTCCTTTGGGTCTGCCTTTGTTCTGAATGGGCCCATCTTATCCTGAGACAGAATCTTTCTCTGCATATAGTATATATACACAATAGTAAAACATCCACATTTAACTTCAAATTAACAGTATCTGTAAGACATTCGGTAGCCAGAACTTACCTCCTTCATAACAGCTTGACTGAAGGCTTTAATCAAATGTGGTCTGACATGGGACTTTAAAAAACACCTGAATGCATTATAATATTGACGGTTGGCAAGATATCCTTTGGCCTGGGCAAATGGTCCATATTCTGTTTTTTTTTACTGTAGGTACTTTACTTGCAGAGCTTTGTGAGATGGTTTCTGGTGATTGTGTTGGAGAGAATCCAGATGTTGATGGAGAGTCAGACAATCCAGATCTTTGCTTCTTTAATTGTGGTGTTTTAACTGGTGAGAGAACGGATGTTGCACGCTTCGTAGCAGAAGGGGAGGGGGTTCTAACTTTGTATTTCCTGCCTTTTCCTTTAGGCTTTGCTCTCTGTCTAAGATGACTCAAACACTCAAAACAAATGCTTGCATCTTTCAGTGTGTTGGGGGAGGGGGCTTCAGGAAATACAGCTTTGGCTGTTTTAGGGGTTGTTACAGTCAAAACCTTCACTTTTTTTATAGCTTCCGCCGGAACCCTTTGTAAAGACTGTATTACAGCCAACACACATCTTTGTGTGTGTGTGGGGTTTAATTTCTGTGATATCCGGCCTGCAATACAAACAAATAAAATGACAATAACATTAACATAACCCTCGGGTATAAGGTCTTATACAAAAAATAAACAACAACTACAGTGTCCTACATAGCCTTTCCAAAAAATAAAAATAAATAAGCCTATAAAAGTATTAAATGGATCAAACTATTGTAGAAAATAAAGAGTAGGCCTACTTTAACCTATCATTACTTAAGCCTACAACCTACAACAATACAGTAATCAATAATAACTTCTCAATAACTGTAGGCTAATAAGCTGAAAAAACACTAACTGAAAGAAAGAAAAAAAAATGCAGATCTATAAACAAATAATCTAAGGAAAGTAAAAACTATACTGTAACATTAGACAAACCAACAAACAGATCATATAAGCTAAAACAACGTATGCGGAAATGTAAAATTGAAAGTAGTGAAAATAATATACACCCCATCCCCTACAGTACTGTCCACACATGTACATCTTAATGGATAATAAATCGATTACACTTACAAATAGCAATCTTGCTACTTTTCATTCAATTGTGTAAGTTCTTAACTTTGTTTTCTGTGGTGTTTGTTTGATCTCCTGCCTCCATTGACAAAACATCAATTGCATCTAGACGTGGCAGACTTATCTTCTTCCTTTGGGCATTGAAAATCATTGCAAGTGACAACCGACAGGGGCGCTGAGGCGCAGTTGAAGCCGACAGGCGGAAGTTGAAGGCAAAACCGGGCAAAACACAGAAATGACCGGACAAAAATGCTTTTTTATTAAAGAACGAGGAATGCAGCAGTGCTAATCGCGGGAGCAGCAACTAACTAACACCCGTGGGATAAAAAGTGAGTACTTGGCCCAGGCCGTAGCGTAACGGTCTGGGCACCGGACTGGTGATCCAGTCGCGGTGTGCCGCGGGTTCGACTCCCGGACCCGACACGGCCTTTACCGCATGTCATCCCCCCATCTCTCTCCCGTTTCCTGTCAGCCTACTTTCTATCCCTTAAAAAATCAATAAAGGCGTAAGCCGCAAAAAAATATCTTGTTTATATATACGGATTCTTTGTAAATGTAGCGAGTGCAAAAAACAGGGTGCAGTTACGTCATGACTGTCATGATAATCATCATGGCAGTCATGTATCAGGGCTAGGCTGGGGGCTACACCTGCATTCATTCTTGTGTCCCTGTGTTTTGGAGAATAAAACACCTTGCATTTTGACCTGCTCTTGACTATCTGTTTTGCGTTTTTGGGTCCTACATCTCCTGAGTCGCACCGTGAAGGGGGCTATAGTGGAAAGGTCTCTATTTACTAGTCAGTGTGCCTTTTTCTTTTTTTTGCAGAGCGGAACGTTTAAAAAAAATGAGAATAGTTTAAGTTGTTTTAGAGAAATGCACATGATGTGAGCTGCAGACCAAACATGAAAAATTGTCTCAAGATCTCTGCAGCAGCTTCTTCAAATTAGAACCAGCTTCATGCAGCCTAAATCAAGAAGGCAATGACATTGTTATCTCTTCATTTAATACATTCTAAACTGACAGTAGCAGTAATGACATATTCACTGATGTATTTGCACTGTGCCCTTCTTTCCTCTGTTGGTGGGGCTGGTGGGGTGGGCGGGAGAGGGTGAGCAAGTTGTCTGTGTATAGCCTATATTATGTATCTATTTGTTATGTGTGTCTTTGTACTCTCATGTTTCATGGGTCCCCCTTGCCTTGACAATGAGATGTTGCATCTCAAGGGCCGATCCCTTCAATACATAGTGTGTGTGTGTGTGTGTGTGTGTGCTCACGTGCGTGCGTTTTTTTTAATATTTATATACAGTATACCGTCCGTACAGATAGTTAAGAAAGAAAGTACATTTTCTTCCGTAATATAATTTGGAAAAGTGAAACTTTCATATATCCTCGATTAATTGTGCATAAAGTCAAAATATTACCGTACATTTTAAAATCTTGATTGTGGCATAATGCTCATTAATATCAAAAACCCATATTTCAAAATATTAGAATATTACACAAGACCACTCACAAAAGGAGGATTTAGAATACAGAAATCTTGACCATCTGAAAAAGTATGTTAACTGGGCAACTTTTGAACAAATGTCTTCATCAATGGGGTGTGGCATGGAGTTGATCTGTGGCACTGTTGAGGTGGTGCTTACAATGTTTTACTTTGATCTATTTGACAACAATAATATGAATGTGTACAACGTAAACATATGAGGGAAATGTTTCACCAAGAGGCTGCTCTATTTTCTGTAGAAAAGGCACTCTAGGTGGAGCTTTAACTTCATTACAGCAAGACAGTGTGAGCAAACCATTACTGGTTGTTTAACTGTATTGTCACCGTTGTGTGTGCATCAGACCCACTGCAAAATGGGCAGGGGTGAGGTGGGTTTGAGGGGGAGTGAGGCCAAGAAGTAGCCTGGCCAGTTTGTTTTGGGAAGTCTGGAGCCTTGTTTTAAGGGCCTTAGAGGTGCTGTGAAGTAGAGAAAAGATTGTGAATATAGAGAGTTTGTACAGTACATTAAGAAAATGCTGAAAGGAAATGCTTAAACCTCTGCTTCTCTGCCAAATCACATAGTGACACAAATAAAGCAACTGAAGGTCCAGTGAGTGAATAAGCTTTTGTTGATGAATGTTGTGATGACAAAACATTCTCTTCTCTCTCTCTCAAGCAGGCAACAGTGCAGCACTCTCTCTGTTTCTGGCACAACAGCACCCCTACTGGTACTAATAGTCATACTGGTGCTCATTAACACATAGACACATAGGTGAACAAACACATAGGTAGGTGAACACGGACATTGCTGTTCCTTGGAGTGGTTGCACCACTCAAAAAGACAGCTGCTGTGTTGAAAGTGTTAGGCCATGTTATCTGCATGGTGTTGATCCACTGACAGTGAATACTTAAGACTGGTTTCATCACAGTCATCTTTTTAGAGTACATTGTGCTTCAGTATGTTGACAAGCTTCATGGAGATGCTGATTTTCCTTTCCAGCTCGAATTGGCACCTGCCCACAGAGCCAAAACTACTAGTAACTGGTGTACTGACCATGGTATTACTATTACTGTGCTTAACTGACCAGCCAACTGGCCTGACCTGAACACCACAGAGAATCTACTGTAGGTTGTATTGTCAAGAGGAAGGTGTGAGACATAAGACTCAACAATACAAATGCAAATACAAATTATTTTACCCTCAATTTTGTGGGCTAGCTGTGTCTTCTGTAAATCAAAATGACAATATATGAATTTCAAATCTAAAGTCACTTGGCTATGAAGAATTCCATACTGCAGTTGAAATAATAGACACTAGATGGCAGTAAAGTACTTTACAACATCTGGGGTTTCCTCACAGCATTACTGACTTTTATTTCTTCCACAGTGTGATTTTAAATGTTTAACCACTTAAGTTAAGACAGAGTTTGTCATGATACAAAGAACTGTCAAAACAGCCAATCTACAAGCTTGTAGATATGTTTGTTTTTGGTGTGGTGTTTTTGTGTTATAAAGAGCGGACGTAGAATGACAGGCTGGGTGCTGGGCTGAAGAAACTTCAGCAGATAATGGATGGACAAAGACACTTTCTTTATTGAGAAATCTGACAACTATCTATTTGATCTTCATCAGGTCATGTGAACACACACAAAAGTGTGTACTTTTATGATAATAGGGTGTCCCCATTATCCAATCAAATCACCACATGTTGTGGTGCCACTCCTGCCACTGCAGGTGTGACACATCAACCCTGAGTGAGTGGGTGGGAACCCAGACATTTTAATGTTATCTGTTCAGAATGTTTTTCCGTGCACACCAATTTAAAACATTTTAATCGCATACATGTATACCTACAGTATATATGTGGTTACTCATTTCATCAATACATCACAAGATCTCACAAGTCCTGTCTACTAGGTCTGTGGGCTGTCACCCATGGGCGTAGTAATTTGACCACATTTACCAGGAGGGGCAAATGTTTGGGGGGAATCCTGCACGATCTTTTTTTTTACAATGCCCTAACCCCTAAAAATGAGTTATTTAGGAAAGCAGCGCACGCATGCACACACACACACACACACACACACACACACACACACACACACACACACACTACAGCCGTACAGCGAGTCATCATGTCATGATAAGAGAGATGATTACAAACTACAACAATTACAAGTTACAACAACAACCGGCATTGACAGGCAATACAACCCCCCGTTGTATTGCCAAACCAAGTAAACTCTGGCAATAAAATAGAAGTACAGAAAAATACTGATGTAATATAGTTATTATAGTATATTGTGGAGAACAATCAAGAGAACAAAGAAGATGGCCTGTGCCAGTGCCAGTGGCATGTAGATGGCCACCCCCCCCCAAAAAAGAAAAAGCTGTAGTATAGGTAAAATGCATGTGAATGCATAATGAACTGTAGCTGATGTTTTTCTTTCTTTTCATTACTCATTACAATTTTAATGACTTTACATAGGCCTACTAATAGGGGCGGCATGATGCATTGTGAATTCATGAGTTTGACTTTGGAGATTATATTCGGGGCGCAACACTGCTGAATGTCAAATAATTGCTCGTTAATAGATTCCACCTGCTGCCTGCACAGCGCTAAACATGTTGCCTAATCTGCAGCTAGTTTTAACAAGATAAATTGCACATACTGTAGTGTAGGCTACTATACAGGCCGTTTATCAAGGAATATGGACAGTAAACGATGGGTTTATCCTACCTGGGGTCTCTCAATGCAAAGCCGGTTTGGCTGCTTGCTTGCAAAGAATATAATTTAGAGAGCAAGTTGAAGCATGGATAGCAACTTCAGAATGTTTAATTTCCACCCAAGAAGACGAAGCACTTTGACGAGGTGAGTCCATGCTGGCTGTTCTGTGCACCTCGCAGAGGGACCTGCCTGGCTGTGCTGCCTATCTTAGATATAGCCTATAATCTATTCTACACTACACCATTATAGTAACAATAATGCAGATCATCCGTTTTTCTCTTGTCTTTCCAGATTGGTAAATCACCATAATGTATATCTGTTCTCCAAAAATAGCTCATCTACAAGCCCATGCATGGGCTGCAGATCGGCTATTTTCGGAGAAGAGATTTATAGACAAATATAAAATAGCTGTGATACTTATGTAAGTGGTTGGGGAAATAATCCATTAACACTGGTTAGTTTGGAGGGGGCGAGGGGACTATGACATCACCTCTCAGGAAAGAGACGGCATTCACTGTACTTTCCCACTCTGGGAGGTGGTTTCAAAATTAGACGGTCAAGTCCTCAAAAACGCCGTCTCCGCGTGGCAGAAAGGGCAGATCTAAATACTTGCCCGGGTAACGCAGAATACGTCCTGGTCTGGACAGCCTGTCAAGCTTTGAGATGCACAGCGTCAATGCGTGACAGAGAATAAGCAAGTCCTTTTTACTATCATTAGCCTACCGGCATATTTATTTGTATCATACAGCCTCTGGCTGTTGTTTTCATTTCAGCTGCATATTCTGGCGCTCTCCAGCATAGAACGTAATGACGTCACGTCATGTGCGTAAACCTTGTACACAGCATACAATACAACACAGTACAAACAGATAGAGTGAGGGCGCCACCTATCAGTATTCAGTCAACTTAACACAGCCCCTTAGAAGAGTATTTCTGAACCATATGTTTCATTATTATTAAAAAAATAATACTAATAACAATAATAAATTAAACTAAGAGATTTCTACAGAAAGTGTCTGGATTTCAACTTCCTGATTTAAGCCCCTCTGTATCATGGTTTGAAGAGTATGAATTTCTCTTTATAATAAAAGGTTATCAATGTTACCTCCCCTTCTTGGAGCTTTAACATGTTCTATACCGATGTTCTATAACGCCAGATTAGTTGAAATCGGTTCCTGCTCATTGTTTTGCTGAAGTATGGTGACTCTACAATCTCCTCTGTAGACCAATACATAGCCAGCTCAGGTTTCCATACAATACGTGTGAGGAAATAGAGCCTGAGGAAGACTTTGAATTCCTTCAGGTCCATTGGACTCCAGACTGGAGCCCTGGAATGTGGCAGGTCATCTTCACCGAAAGCACCAATGCACTACTGAGCATACAGGTTGGTCTGGTTTGTCAGCAGTTCATCTGTCAGAAACAGTTCAAGGAAGTCTGAAGGCTGACCCGACTGAATATCTGCGGCTGCAGGTCCCGGCACAGCGCTGAATGCAATGTCCTGTGGGTACCGGCCCTCAGTCACATCCTTCCAACCAGGATCTTCTGGAAGCTTTGCTCCAGGTCTGCCACGCTCTGGAACTATAGAAAAAAACAAAACTAAATAAATTACTATAAAAATACACGTATTTTGCTGTTTTATGTGTTTTAGCACTACAGTGTATTGAGCTTTTGATTTTCTGTGCAGCACTTTGTAAAATTAGAGTTGTAAAATGTGCTATAAAAGTTAAGGCTAAGCTTGAGAAAAAAATATATATTTGTCTTACCTTGACTGCCAACAGATTCTGCAGAAGGTGCTGTGCTAGTGGAGGGCTCATCTGCCTCCATCGGCATGTCTGAAATCACAGTAAAATAGTGCACAAACAATTAGTGTCTCAGTAAACTAGAGAGTGTAGTCAGTGTCTCAATAACAAAATAGCTGATCTACAAGCTCACAATGTGCACACACAATTTATTTATTCATATAGTAAACTATAGGATCATCATAGGATGCAGAGAGACAGTGTAGTGCCTCAGTGAACTTTGAACGCTCAGTTAACACAGGTGTGATTTCATTGAGTGTGATTTTTTGTCTTACCTCCAACAGCTGGCAAGTAAATAGATGGAGCAGGCTGTTCCTATGGAGCCGAATCCATGCCAATATTATGTGTGTGTTCGTAAAAGAAAATGCGTAAAAAAGAAATCTGTAAAAGAAAAATGCGTAAAAAAACAATCCGTAAAAAGAAAATGCGTAAAAAAACAATCTGTAAAAGAAAAATGCGTAAAAAAACAATCTGTAAAAGAAAAATGTGTAATAAAACAATCTGTAAAAAGAAAATGCGTAATATATACGGATAGTGTTTTTTTGTGTTTGGACTTACGAACAGAAAAAATGCCAACCTGAGTTACAGATGCTTTTTTTGGTTCCCCAGTGAAATCACTGCCAAAAATCACATGACGGCTGAGAGCCAATCACGTGAGGCCTTTTCCTCTACCCAATCAAAAAGCTCCATAAGTCTGCCTGGCAACTGAGGTTGCCATGTTTGTCTGGGGCTACGTTATAAGTATAAGTATAAGTTTATGAATTTCAAGTTTAGCTATATATCCATATCTTGTCTTAAAACAACCACTCAATGGCCAATTGACTAATTAATTATTTTAGTAGCCTATATTAAATAGGGGGGTCTCAAGGTTCGGGGACCCCCACTGTCCCCAGGGACCCCCCGGGACCCCCAAATGGTAACTCTGTCATTTCTCAACTGTTTTGGACGGGGGTGGGCTCGTTGGAATCTTGTCGCCCCCCTGGGGGCGTCTTTGGGGGTCTCAAGGTTCAGGGACCCCCCCGGGACCCCCCAGGGACCCCCAAATGGTAACTCTGTCATTTCTCAACTGTTTTGGACGGGGGTGGGCTCGTTGGAATCTTGTCGCCCCCCTGGGGGCGTCTTTGGGGGTCTCAAGGTTCAGGGACCCCCCCGGGACCCCCAAATGGTAACTCTGTCATTTCTCAACTGTTTTGGACGGGGGTGGGCTCGTTGGAATCGTGTCGCCCCCTCTGGGGGCGTTCTCACAGTTTTGGAGGTTCGGGGACCCCCCGGGACCCCCCAGGGACCCCAAACTGGTAACTCTGTCATTTCTCAACCGTTTTGGATGGGGGTGGGCTCGTTGGAAACGTGTCGCCCCCCTGGGGGCGTCTTTGGGGGTCTCAAGGTCCGGGGACCCCCCAGGGACCCCAAAATGGTAACTCTGTCATTTCTCAACCGTTTTGGACGGGGGTGGGCTCGTTGGAATCGTGTTGTCTCTCTGGGCACATCTACAGTACCCTGTTGAATGCATATTCCTCCTTCATCATACACTTAAATATAAATCCCAACAGCTATAGCCTATGTACACCCACGCCAATAAATCACACCTGCATATACAAATTACCCATCATGTTACAAAGCTCTAACACTAATGTAACTGCCTCTGTGTCAGTCAGTGTAGTATTTTTCAGTTATTTATTTAGGTAGGAACCAAAGTTCTCTAGGGCGGAACCTTTGTGTTATATCGCTCTTTTCCGCCTGACATTTATTAGCGTTACACCTACCCGAGGAAGTCTACTGTTTTCGTCGTGTTTCAGTGTTGACAGTTTGTGTATCTGCAAGGTGGCTCATAGCGAGTTTCACTTGCATGTTAAACAGCTAAGGACTACAAATGTTTGGCTGCAGTCAATTATGAGTATTATTGTGGGGTTGTATGTTAGATGTGGTATTGAAATTGATGTAATATTACTTTCATTACTGTATACAAATAAACTTTGGTACATAGGCTAATTCACATTAAACATCAGATCAGAAGCAAGAGTGTAGCAACTCATAATGTAATAGCAACTCATAATGTAATAAGGGCTCAAAAAGGCTCATAATGTAATAAGTTAAATGTAATAAAAACTCATAATGTAATAATCAGCTCATAATGTAATAAAATCATGAGCGCATAACGTAATAACAGATTTTTCAAAAAAAGACGTGTTACATTATGAGTTGCCTTAATAGGCAGCTCATAATGTAATACAAGTTCATAATGTAATAATGGCCCATATTGGTGAGAAAAGTCTTACACTGTCATTGTTATTACCTCTGTTGACAAATGTAGACTTTCATTTGGCCCATATATTTATATTATATATATATATATATATTCATATTTTTAGTTTAATTAGTTTAATAAGGTGACGATATGAAAGTCTACATTTGTCAACAGAGGTAATACAAATGACAGTGTAAGACTATATGGGCCATATGAAAGTCTACATTTGTCAACAGAGGTAATACAAATGACAGTGTAAGACTATATGGGCCATATGAAAGTCTACATTTGTCAACAGAGGTAATAACAATGACAGTGTAAGACTATATGGGCCATATGAAAGTCTACATTTGTCAACAGAGGTAATAACAATGACAGTGTAAGACTTTTCTCACCAATATGGGCCATTATTACATTATGAACTTTTATTACATTATGAGCTGCCTATTAAAGGGGGGATGTCACGGCCCTCGGGAGCTAATAATGCTATTAAAATTAGCATTTTGGATTATGACATCAGGTCGGGATCGCACAATTTGACCAATGAAATTGATCTTGTATCTGGGCTAAGGGCAGAGCGCCTCTGGGCTCTGCGAGTTAGCAGTCCTGGTGGCTATCAACTCATGCTAGTGGTTTTGGTGTCAGACTTAGCTTCATAATGGTTCATAATGGTTGAAAAAAAAAAAGAATCGGTCGAAAATATTCGTTACAATGACATTGAGTTGACGTGTAAGTTTCAGGGTATACTGTTACATACTCGCAATTCCGCGTGACGCGTTCCATGCCCCCGGGCCCATCCGCTCTGTAACGCCGCTAACATACCGTCAACCACGGCCAGATTCAGCGGGCCATCCAGTCCTCTGTACCCGCCGTCATGGTGCTTCTACCCGGGGCACTGCATGCAGCCTAGCCGGCTCAAGTAACCTGTTACCTGACCGCTCTCTCTGTCTCTCTCTCTCTCTCACACACACACACACACAGTCACACGCACACACACACACACACACACACACACACACACACACACACACACACACACACACTCTCTGAATCTCTCTCTCTCTCTCTCTCTCTCTCTCTCTCACACACACACACACACACACACACACACACACACACCGATATGGGGGGCGGGACCTCTCTCTCTCTCTCTCTCTCTCTCTCTCTAATAATAATAATATAGCGCGACAACTTGTGAAGATTAGATAATATATTCGAAGAAACTAGCATTTAGGAACCACTGGAAAAAATAACTTGTATCCGTGCGCAACTTAGAGCTCTCCAAATAGCCACATTCAGATGGCTGACTGCCTGTGATTCTGTGTCTCCGTCACCATCAGTATGATGAAACGTATGATGAAACGTCATTTAGGCTATAATGATCAACTTGTATGGGTGATCATTTTATGTATATCAAATATTATACCCCTCCATACACACACACACTCTCTCTCTCTCTCTCTCTCTCTCTCTCTCTCTCTCTCTCTCTCTCTCTCTCACACACACACACACACACACACACACACACCGATATGGGGGAGCGGGACCCTCTCTCTCTCTCTCTCTCTCTCTCTCTCTCTCACACACACACACACACACACACACACACACACACACACTCTTCGCGGCTATACGTGCATGGATCTTTTACAAAACGCACATTTCTTTGTGCGTTTGGGCCTTTCAGCCACACGCAAACGGCGTTTTTGGCCACTCAAACGGAGGTTTTGGAAACGGATAAATAAGTGGAGATTTTCGAAAATATTTGTTTCAGTGGAGCTGTGTAGTCATGCGAAACGGAGCTTTTGAGAAACGATGATGTCACCGCTTATTAGCGCATATCATTTTTACTATAATTAGGTGAGAATGCAGCTTGTGCCTGCATGGAAACTACACAGCTCTGCTGCATCCAATAATAAATATATCAACTAGTCCAGTGCGGACTGGTCATTTCATTTGTATTGGTGCCGAGTGCAAAGCACAAGTTGCACAACCGATTGTTTTAATTCAAAGTGGTATATATATTCTGTGAAATGTGTATCGTCATTCCGTGTATACAAGCTCCAAGTGTTGTGTCCACAACTCACATGCAGCGCGTTGTGAGCTTGCAGATCGTCGGTGCCCCACTCGCCATGAATCCAAGCAGAGGTCCTCACAAGTATAGGTAAAACACTGCCAGTCTGCAGCACAATGGCCCGTTGTGCAAAGATGTTGAGATTTTACTTGTGCGATATTCAGATAGTCTACAACCGATTGTTATAATTCAAAGTGTTATATATTCCGTGAAGTTTATATTTTCATTTGGTGTACAAGTCATGTTTTTAATATGCCTTTATCAAATGATAGAGAGATAAGCCATGCAGCCCCTGACTGCATGTCACTCTGCCTACATGCTGACAATGTGCGCACGTTGTATTAGCCTACATTATAACGTGACATTTATTATACAGCTCGAAAATATAGCCTCTCTACAAGCTCACAACTGGTTGTGGACACTTCTATAGGTCTGACTCTGCTATTAATTTCTGTACCAAGTCGCCAGAGCAATGGTAAAGTGTCTATCATTTTTTAATTATATGGAGAGAAAAGTCGAGAGTCGGGATCTGGAGATTGCTGACAGACAATGAAAGAAACATATACTTCCACTCACAATTTAGGTGGCTTTAGGTGGTACTTATTCCTTCATTAAAAAATATGATTGGCACCTCATAAGTGTAAATATAAAATCCAATATAATATAGCCTACACTGAAAATAGTGAATATGCCCTGCCATTTATTTGAATTGTTTTTTATGCTTGATCTGACATACTAAAATTACTTTTCTGAAGTTTTTCATCTATCCATTGGTATAATGTAATTTAAAAGGGTTCGTTCAACTTAAATATGTGTTCTGTTGGTTCAATTTAAATTGAATACTCGTATTAAAGCATTCACATTGCATTCCTTTGTCACGTGATGCTGTCACGTGATGCTGACGTCATTCTCAGATTTTTGCTCAGCCTCAGATGTCCGCCATTACACTCGGTGCGCACAGTTGGACGGTCGGCGCGAAACAACATTTCTGCAGCCAGCGGGTGTTTATATTCACAAACCACGGTAAGAAATATGAAAACATGATTGAGCGTTTTTGTTCAAATTATTGTTATATAAACTGCTGTTTTACGAACATAACATTTTAACCAAACAGTAATAATGACTACTATAATTTGTGTGTGTTGGTCACTCCACTACTCCTACAAATTTAACTGAACTAAGAAACTGAACCAAATATTATAATAAATAGATATTTTCTATGCATGTATTTACTGAAATGGCGTTTTTGGTTTTGCAACTATACAATGTTGTGGTGTCTGTGAATGCTATAGCATGATGTGACTGATGTGGCTACTAGCTAACTTGGTGTGGCTATAGCTAGAACAGCAACTTGAATCAGAGTTGCCGCGTTTAGCACTTGTTGTATGAAATTAGTTTAGTTGAAACGTGAGTTGGCTCGTAGCCTATAGCCTATGTGTTGCGATAGTTTTGTGTGGTTTTGTTCGCCATTATCATTATTATGATAGCTTGAGTGCATGCACGGGATTAGAGCTACCAGAGCTATAGCTACTGGTGTAGCAATGGCGGCAACGCCGGTGGCCGGCTCTGGCCACCAGCTCTGGTCCATTGCTACTGGTGTGGAAATGGCGGCAATGCCGGTGGCCGGCCGCATGCGTTAGCCTTAGCGTTTAGCTGCAAGCTAGCCCCGGTCCAGGGCTAGCTGCAAGCCTGGCCTGCAAGTGCTAATACGGTAGTTAGCAACGTTAGCATCTCGTTACTGTCAACTGGTGTGGACAGTGACACCGGGTGTCTGTTTCTCTCGCTTGTGTGCGTGCATGCGTGCGAGTAAATTTAAGCGTGTACATAATTTATTTGCACGCGTGTGTGTGTGTGTGTGTGTGTGTGTTCGTGCGTGTAAATAAATATATAAAAAAGAATATGCAGCTCAACTGTTGAATAAAGGAGAGGATTGAGCCTTAGAATTGACTAAGGCTAAAAGCATGAAGTAAACTGACCCTGTTGAATAACCAAACCAAACCATATTTTTATTGCATTGGGCCTGTTGCTTGCAGAAACAAGCTGGCCTGTTTAAAGAAAATCACACCCATATGAAGTGAGCGGCGCTCTTAACATCATCCATTCATTGTCATTCCATTTCATCCCATTCATGGGAATTTAATGTAGGACAAAAATGGCTGATATATGACATTAATTCTCCATTCATTGTCAATGGTATTTAGGACAAATCTAGACTATAACTGAATATATGAGGGGCTGGCGCTCCTCAAATTGTTGTTGTATGTCTATGATCATCTGTCATTTGAGTGGTGCAACCACTCCTATACACAGCTGTGTTTGTGGGTCTGTCCCTGGCTGTGTACGAGTGTTTTAGTCCTTTATGGCATTGAAATGGTTGGTCGCATGCATAATTTAAATGGCCAATCTACAAGCTCACAACTTGTTGCAGCACAGGGCTTGTGCTTGTAATTCTGCTATTTTCATCATGCGACCAAGAATAAAATGACTTGTCCCTTAGTACAGTGGTTCCCAGGGGTCCTTGAGGCAGTTCCAGGGGGTCCCCAGCTATAATGATAGTTTTAAACCAAATGAACCTTTAAGTGTCTGTAACTCAGAGAGTAACGGGTCCATTAGGTTTCATTTGTACACTCTCAGAGTTATATTAAAGTTGATTTTACAATATACATTGGGGGTCCCATAGATATAAATCCCATTGAATGGGGGTCCGTATAGACTAATGCATGTCAAACTGGGGGTCCTTGAAATTAAACGGGTTGAGAATCACTGCTAGAGCCTTAAAAACCTTCTCTTATGAAATGTGATGGTCATTTGGGCAATTGGCTAAGCCCAAATATAGCCCAAGGAGTACGTGTTTTTAGTGCAAAACTAATGCCACACTAATGTCATATGCCAAACTAATGTCACATCGGCCCAACATTTTGTGTTGTCACGATCCAAGTTGGCTTTGTTCGCTTGCAGACAGGGCTCCAGACTAAATACATGACCTTATCACTGATAAGGTCATGTATTTATATAGGCCTATTGGTGATAAGTTATCACAAGGGTTATCACAAAGGATTTCTTGGCTGGAGCATAAACGCCTTAAATTAAGCACATAACATGGAATATTTCTCACTCACACACATTCTATAAGCTACCTGGCCTTGGCATGATTATTATAATTAATTAACCTAATAGTGCATTTTTTATTTGGCTATATGAAACAGAAATGAGACACACCCCTTACCTTCTGCATGGGCATGTTCAACCTCAACATGGCCAATAAGGATAACATTGAGGTGCCCACAATGTTTACGTGCACCACCGTTTTACAATGTGAAATGCCACCGAATTCATAATCCTTGCCCACTTTGCTCCTGTCTTTTCTTTATGAAACCGCAACATGTGAAAGCTGATGTGCTTTTATTGTGAAGGGGAAAGTTTCTGAAAGTCTCAGCCTGCATATTTCCATGTGCTGAAAATAGACAATCTACAAACTCACAAACGTCTTGTGCCTCTTTCTCTCTGTAGGCCCACATGCTGTTCTGGAAGGACTGACCATTGGCCCTCTGCAAGTCACTCTCCACTGAGGAAAGGCAACTCAGGCATACCTTGTGAGTAATGGTAATAGATCACTCCATTACATCGCCATACTTAATTAAAAGCGTGATCAACTGATTTTAGACTTTTTGCATGCAGAAACTAGCCGATCTACAAGCTCACAAACGTCTTGTGCCTCTTTCTCTCTGTAGGCCCACATGCTGTTCTGGAAGGACTGACCATTGGCCCTCTGCAAGTCACTCTCCACTGAGGAAAGGCAACTCAGGCATACCTTGTGAGTAATGGTAATAGATCACTCCATTACATCGCCATACTTAAAGGAGAATTCCATGCTAGTATGCTTTCTTATCTTTCTTACCTTTCTTTGTAGTTGTTACGTCCCCACCAAAGAGGTCCATGTGTTTTTTTGTGCAAAAACTCCTTATTGGCTATTTTCCCTACCATAAGCCCTCAATGAATTGCATTGCATTGCATGGGAATTGTATGGGGCTATGGGGTGTTATGCTAGTTCGCTTATTTCCATCGAAAGAAGTAGTAAAGTGTGCCGCTTGGGATATTATTTACATTATGAAGAGGGGATATATACAAAGAAATTATAATTTTGAGCGATGGAAATAAGCGAATTAGCACAACACCCCATAGCACCATTCAATTCCCATTCCATTCAATGCAATTCATGTAGGGCTTATGGTAGGGGAAATAGCCAATAAGGAGCTTTTGCACAAAATAACACCTGGACCTCTTTGGTGGGGACGTAACAACTACAAAGAAAGGTAAGAAAGCCTTTTAGTATGGAATTCTCCTTTAATTAAAAGCGTGATCAACTGATTTTAGACTTTTTGCATGCAGAAACTAGCCGATCTACAAGCTCACAAACGTCTTGTGCCTCTTTCTCTCTGTAGGCTGTTCTGGACGGACTGACCTTTGGCCCTCTGCAAGTCTTACTCTCCACTGTGAGGCCCACCTGCTGTTCTGGAAGGACTGACCATTGGCCCTCTGCAAGTCACTCTCCACTGTGAGGCCCACATTCTGGACAACTGACCACTTGGCTGCTCAGTAAGTGTTGAATGCCAGTGTGGAAATGCAAAGACTGTGGTGTTACCAAATCAAGAAGGTCGGAGCTTCTCAAGCATTACAGACTTGATCATATACAGTTTGGACGTGGCAATAAGTACCCATGCACATATGCAACCTGCCCGTGCTCCTATAGATCCTGGAATTCCCTGAAGTCTCATTTGTCAAGGAATCACAGTCGACTTACCACTGAAAATCCTGAACAGAGAACTTTGTCATGCCTTTTGTGTGAATATAAAGACAGCACAACTTTGAAAGAGTATTTGTATCACATTGCACAGCATTTGCAAAAACTTGAAACTGTTACATGTATTTTTCAAGGGTGTCAATATAAGACAAATATTTCTGGATCCTTCAAGACTCATAAGTACAGAAAACACAACAAATGTTCTATAAATGATTTAAAGCCTTGCATTGCTCAGAGTTTGAGGCCAGACCCTAGTCATCCCTCTGAAGATTCAATTGTTGGCAATGATTTGCAGGAGCCTATTTCGGATGATGAGTCCAATGCTTCTGTCCATGAAGCCCAAAATATTGAAGATTTGTCCACTACTATAGAGAGAAAATTTGCCTCAGTTTTATTGAAATTGGAGCATGTTAGTCTTGTCCCTGGTGTGGCTATTGATGAGCTCTTGCAGGATCTACAGTATTTAAGTACGGTTTCAGTCCCTGTAGCCTATCAAAAAATAACCCTGCTATTGCAGAAACATAATTGTGTTGTTGATGCAGCTATTGTGCAGGAATTGGCTTATGTTCTCTGCACGTCACACCCCATTCCAACAGCAATCGGAGGTCCCCTCTCCACTGTATGGAAACGGAAGGCATACTACAAAAAACATTTTGATGTTGTCGAACCTTTAGAGTATGTGCTAGACGCCAAAGCTAAAAGATAATTTCAGTACATTCCCATACTTAAATCTTTGCAGCAGATTCTGGAATGTGAGTCAATACTTGCCAAAACAATCAATTTGAAATCTAATTACAGAGCAGGTGATCAACTGAAATACACAAGCTTTTTTGATTCCCTTAATTGCCAACAGAATGCACTATTGTCTGAGACTGCCATTTCATTGTTACTTTTTACGGACGAGTATGAAATTGCCAATCCTCTTGGCACATCAAAGAAAATACACAAAGTATTGGGAGTTTATTGGACCTTAGGTAATTTACCTCCAGGCTCCAACTCATCCCTGTCGGCCATATATTTTTGTGCCTTGATCTATAGCGAGGATGTTAAAAACTACGGATATGAAAAGGTTTTGGAGCCTTTGTTAGATGACCGTTTTCATCTCTAAACTGGGAAAGACGATAAAGGGCACTGTTCAGTGTATTGCTGCAGATAACCTTGGTGCACATAGTATTGCAGGGTTTGTGGAGAACTTCTCAGGCCACTATATGTGCAGATTTTGTACAGCAACAAAGACAGAAATTCAGACTACACAAGTTTCATCAGGAACATTCACTCGGAGAACAGAGCCAATTCATGCTGCACATCTAGAGGCTATCAGGCAAAATAACTTGGATAATCATTATGATGTAAAACGTGCTTGTGTAATATCAGATAAGCTGTCTCACTTCAATGTAACGACTGGTTTCCCCCCTGATATTATGCACAACCTTTTTGAGGGAATTGTGCCGAGAGAGATATCATTGTGCTTGACTGTGTTAATATCTAAAACATATTTAACATTGGCCTACTTGAATGAGAAAATTAAAACATTTTCTTTTAAATGGAATGACAAAACAAATTGTCCCCATGCAGTACCCCTCACATTTTCCAAAAGGAAAACAATAGGAGGTAATGCCCATGAAAACTGGAGTCTGCTGAGGTTTTTACCTTTTTTGATTGGAACCAGAGTGCCTGTCGGGGAACCTGCGTGGGGAATTCTAAATAACTTGAAAGACATTGTAGACCTCGCCGTTGCACCTACTCACACCAATGAATCTATAGCTTACCTGCAGTTTAAGATATCTGAACATAGGGTACTATTCCAAGAGGTTTTCCCTGATGTCAAACTTTTGCAACTTTATTGCAACTGGGGAGCTTTCTGGTATGCCTGAGTTTGGTGAGATAATCCAGATGATTGTTCTCCAAGACAAACCAGTTTTTATTATCAGAAAGCTTGAATCCTGGTACACTGAACATTTCAGAGCCTTTATCCTGATGAAGTCGACCTCTACTAGGGATATTGAGCTGGTAGAACACCATCATCTTAAAGACCCATACCCACTGGCTTGCTACACTGTTGGAGAGAGGCGCATGGTGGTTCCAAAGCGATACATACATGTTTAAGGTTATTATTGTTATTACATATTTTTATCACATGGTCAAAGTCATGGCTTGAATGCCAATTTTATCCAATCAGGAGAGAACTTTGATTAATGTTGGTATTACAGCCTGAGAACTCAGAATCTGTCGACCATGGCCCAAAACAAGACTGCAAAGCTGTTGGTTCAATTGAGTGATGAGCATCGAATTAAGTTGGTTCTGAAAGATGGGATTCCAGGAACGATGGAGGATCTTATTGTTGCTGTGAGGGACACTTGTGGAATAAGAGGGAACTTCAGGCTTGAATACATGGACCAAGAATTTGGTCTATTTGTAATTTTGACAAATACTGGAGACCTTGAGAACCTTGGTACTATAAAGGTACTCCCATTGCCTGATGACGTTGCAGTGGCTGAAGACCCAACAACTGGTTTGGACCAGCATCGTGGTGACGGCATGTCCACTCATTCTACTGAGACGGATGTCACAAGTCTTTCCTCACAGAGTCCGTTTCCCTAAGAACTGAACAATGGCCAGAAGTATTTCCCATTCCAGTCTTCTCTACTAGTACTGAACTGCAGTTGGAGAAAGGGAATGCAACTCATCAGGCAGGTGGTGTAAGACTCGTTTACGCTACCAAGTTGTTATCAGATATTCTACAAAAGATGGGTGATCAGATCTACAAGTACAAACCGTACCCCGGGAGGAACGACTACTTGGAAGCTGCACAGGCACTGATCAAGAAGCACCCCTGCTTGAGCAACCGCGTGGGAAATATAAATGGTGCCTATGGGTGGTCAAAGAAGTTGGAGACAAAGCTGCAGAACATGCGCACTAATTTTAAGGGACTGGTTAAGGAGAAATGCTCTGAGTTTGAAATAAATTCCCTGAAGAATAAGCCTCCAGGTGCTGCCTATCCAGCAAAGAATGTCAAACGAGCCAGACGTGGTGAGGCCAACCATGTGCCATCCTTTCCAGTCTGGGCGACGGAAGAGAAACTTGAAATCGAGCGCAAGTCACTTCTGAAGGAGGTGAAGAAAAAGAACAATGAGAGGATCATCAGAGAAAAAATGGCCATGATGTTTTCACTACGGAGACAAGAAATAGTGGATAAACAGCCCAGGGTGGAGGAGCTACAGGAGCGATGGCCAGCACTATTTCATAAAGAGGAGGTACAGTAGTAAGCTGAGTTAATTGTAACATTGTGTGTGGTGTGCCGTTTGGTTTTCTGTGACTACTGGCCTGCTAATCCATCTACTTCTCTTAAAGGACAACTTTCGTTTTTTTCAACCAAGGTTCATGTTTTAGTTTGTTATTAGAGAAAGTAAAAGATGAGTGTTAATCTTTTTTCATTTGCTGCTTTCTTTCGTTTTAGGGATTTTAGCTGTTTTTGACAGGGGGGCGGGGGCATTTGAGCATGGGGCTAAATATGCATTTTTTAACAATTTTATGGTGATTTATTTATTTATGGTTTACTATAGTCCTAATAAACGCCAGGAAATTACATCTGGCCACAGAAGATCACAGGATCTACTGAATGTGAAGGTAGCCTACTGGGGGAAGGCTTATACTGTGTGTATAGGCTCAATATGTCAGTTTGTCACATTCAATAGATCCTGTGATCTTTTGTGGTCAGATGTAATTTCCTGGCGTTTATTAGGACTATAGTAAACCATAAAAAAATAAATCACCATAAAATTGTGTTAAAAAATAGTAAATGCATATTTAGCCCCATGCTTGAATGCCCCCGCCCCTGTCAAAAACTGCTAAAATCCCTAAAACGAAAGAAAGCAGCAAATGAAAGAAGATGAACACTCTTTAGTTTCTCTAATAACAACCTAAAACATGAACCTTGGTTGAAAAAAACTAAAGTTGTCCTTTAAGGGCCTTGCAAACGGGGAGCGGGAACGCACCTGCTGTTGCCTGGATCAACGACAGGTCTGCTCAAGAGGGGCGAGACAACACAAGTGTAAAAAATAAGCTAAATCGTATCCAGGTCTGGTGAGTTGCGGGCGTGTGCACAAAACGAGCACACGCCCAACACATTCAGGGGACCTCACTCACGTAAATACGCTTGCGTTGTCGCACCGTGACTTCTCCGAGCAAAAACGCAGGTCTCATTGAAAATGAACTATAGGCGCGTTTTATCGCTCCCCGTTTTCAAGGCCCTTTACTCTCGACATCCCTGCCTGTGCCTCTCAACCACCTGTGTCCCTCTTTCCAACCCCCTGCTTTGCCTGATACTCTCCCTTGTGCCTGCCCGTGTCCCTCTGACATCCCTCTCGCCTCTTCTACCCCTACCTGCCTGCCTTCATCTAACATGAAATATGTTCATTTCAGATATGTGCCGAATTCCTCCGCATCACCACAGTACCTCTCGAAGCAAGGTTTATGGAAAGTCTGGATAAACGGACCAGTGATCTGCTTCAGATTATCCGTGGCAAAGGAGGAGCGATCCGTGCTAAAGTGAACGATACACTTTGAGATATTGATCAGGTATGAAATGCAGGTGGATCATTTCATTTAAATTAGGCCAGTAATGTTAAGTTGCATTTTAAGCCATTAAATGTTTTCAAATATCTGTTCTAGAGTGTGGACATAAACGTCCGAAGAGAGTGTCTTCTCAAGTGCCTCATCTTGTACCTGGGTGAAGATGTGAGCTGCCTGATCAAAGAGTTCCTGGAAGACAAATGAGTAAATTGACATCTTTAACCCAGATTAGACTGGAAACCCCTTTGTCACTTTAGTTGCTATGCTATCTTATATATCTGAAGGAACAGGTGAGACTTGTCATTGTCAACAGTCTTGTCATATGGTGTCCGGCTGTGTGCTGCTTTACAGGTAAAAACATTTAGCTTTGTCTTTTGTCATGTCTCTTGTATACGCATTTGTATGATAGAGACCACCTCTGAGCTATGTTATGATTAGCAGAATAATGCTGACACCCTAGCACTAAGAACTTGTAACCCACAGTCAGACTGGTCATGTTGACGCTGGCGCTGGCCAATGTTTGACCCACTACAGAGATACTTTACTAAAGGAAGGGAGACGTTGGAGCATGTTTCATGGTAGCCTATACAGTTCCACCCTGCGTGTGTGTGTCACCTGAGTTGTAATTATACCTGCGTACTGTGACACAGCACTGATATATATATATATATACAGCCTGACTTGCCTCGTTAGAAAAGACTGACAGACCTCTTGAAGATGTGTAGGTGCATACTATCTAGCTGAAAAAACAGGTGAGTCTCAGTCTTGTCTGTCTTAACTGTGACAAATGCTAATGTTTTGTCTCTTTCTCCCTCTTTGTTTGTCTGTCCTTCAGTTTGACCAGAAGGATGATGCTGAGACGGAGCTTGCGCTTGCCGCCACCGCCATGGGGGTGTTTGTCCTGCGTGAAAATCAAGGTCCTCTCTGTGAGCCGGTGGAAATTGGCATCATTATTGATGGTGTTAAGGTACTCTGTGACCAGTCGTCAGTTGCTTCTGCTTGTGCCATGCTGTTGGGCCTTATCTATGCCCTGGACTTGAAGTATCCGGAAGAGCTCAAGTATAGTTTTGAGGCCTTTCAGAAAATTATCATGAACATTGAGACGAAAAATATGTCAAAAAGGGTACTGAACCTTTCAGAAAAGCTGCAAGAGATTGTGTAAATGCTTTGCTTGGAGCAAGGTTATTTGTGAGCCTTACAAATCACATTCCATTTAAAACATTCTGTCCCTTTTGTTTTTATTTGTAAAATAATTACATGGCCTTTGAGCCTAAACTTATGAAACCTCAGCCAAAATGGTCTTTATAATTTAACAGAGCCTCATGGACATGGCAAAAATATGTCTCATAGGGTACAGAACCTTACAGCAAAGCTGTAACATCTTGTGTAAACGGCAAATTTGTCAAGAAGGTACATGATTTTACAGCAAAGCTGTAACATCTCGTGTAAACTCTTACTTGGAGCAAGGTTAATTGTGAGCCTTAAACATCACCTACAGTTTAAAACATTCTGTCCCTTAATTTGGTTTTATTTGTAAAGGTTGAGGTTTGAGCCTGAGGCTGAGGTTTGAGCCTAAACCTCAGCCAACATTTGACTGATTACTATGTTCTTTAATGTCCTACAATATATGACATAGAGAGCAAAAATGTGAAGAAGGGTGAACTTTTTGTGTATCTTCAAGTTAATTGGCTTCCATTGAATACAATTTGTAGCCTGTTGTTTTGTAGCTACCAGTGTGAACACAGCACAACAACAGCAGCAGCTCTTTGTTATAGCAGCCATTGTCTGTTTCCACTCCTGTGTAAAACTGCTGCCCCGTGTGAGGCTCGAACTCACGACCTTCAAATTATGAGACTGACGCGCTGCCTACTGCGTCAACGAGGCTACAAATCCCATATTCATGCAAGCAAACATGGGTTATTACTACACTAATTCCAGTATTAAACTTTTTATAACATAGGCCAAATGCCACTGGTAAACGGCCAGGCAAGCTCTGATCTCAACCTTACAGTGTGCACAAGGGGAATTAGCTCAAATGGTAGAGCGCACGCTTAGCATGCGAGAAGTAGCGGGATCGATGCCCGCATTCTCCAAGGAGCACGCATACTTGGACCCTTATACGGTCATGCATAAATGATAGTAACTACTGCTTATAAATTGAGAGTAGCCTATTATTGCCTTATTATACTGTTACAGTTTCATTACATAAGTGTTGAATTACATTACATCCTTATTACAATGGTATTACATTGGAAAGCAATACGTGGATTTGAACCAGGAATTTATATGGATGTCAGGATGGCCGAGTGGTCTAAGGCGCCAGACTCAAGGTGACAAACCTTCCAGGTTAAGGGACTTCTGGTCTCCGAATGGAGGCGTGTGTTCAAATCCCACTTCTGACAATAGTTTTACATATGGAACAAGTCCCCGGGGCAATTTTGCTATTCTTTTAGACTAAATTAGAGACCTTTTGGCTTTACCGTCTCTGGCAAACGCTTTTAAATATCTATGAAGCACACAGAAGAAAACCATTTACCTGTAGTCTACATTTTGTGTATCTTCAAGTTAATTGGCTTCCATTGAATACAATTTGTAGCCTGTTGTTTTGTAGCTGACAGTGTGAACACAGCACAACAACAGCAGCAGCTCTTTGTCATAGCAGCCATTGTCTGTTTCCACTCCTGTGTAAAACTGCTGCCCCGTGTGAGGCTCGAACTCACGACCTTCAGATTATGAGACTGACGCGCTGCCTACTGCGCCAACGAGGCTACAAATCACATATTCATGCAAGCAAACATGGGTTATTACTACACTAATTCCAGTATTAAACTTTTTATGACATAGGCCAAATGCCACTGGTAAACGGCCAGGCAAGCTCTGATCTCAACCTTACAGTCTGCACAAGGGGAATTAGCTCAAATGGTAGAGCGCTCGCTTAGCATGCGAGAAGTAGCGGGATCGATGCCCGCATTCTCCAAGGAGCACGCTTTCTTGGACCCTTAAACGGTCATGCATAAATGATAGTAACTACTGCTTATAAATTGAGAGTAGCCTATTATTTCATTATTATACTGTTACAGTTTCATTACATAAGTGTTGAATTACATTACATCATTATTACAATGGTATTACATTGGAAAGCAATACGTGGATTTGAACCAGGAATTTATATGGATGTCAGGATGGCCGAGTGGTCTAAGGCGCCAGACTCAAGGTGACAAACCTTCCAGGTTAAGGGACTTCTGGTCTCCGAATGGAGGCGTGGGTTCAAATCCCACTTCTGACAATAGTTTTACATATGGAACAAGTCCCCGGGGCAATTTTGCTATTCTTTTAGACTAAATTAGAGACCTTTTGGCTTTACCGTCTCTGGCAAACGCTTTAAAATATCTATGAAGCACACAGAAGAAAACCTTTACCTGTACTTTTTGTGGAAAATGCTTGTAAATATCTAAGAAGCACACAGAAGAAAACCGTTTACCTGTAGTCTACTTTTTGTGTATCTTCAATTTAATTGGCTTCCATTGAATACAATTTGTAGCTGACAGTGTGAACACAGCACAACAACAGCAGCAGCTCTTTGTCATAGCAGCCATTGTCTGTTTCCCCTCCGACATGTGTAAAACTGCTGCCCCGTGTGAGGCTCGAACTCACGACCTTCAGATTATGAGACTGACGCGCTGCCTACTGCGCCAACGAGGCTACAAATCACTTATTCATGCAAGCAAACATGGGTTATTACTACACTAATTCCAGTATTAAACTTTTTATGACATAGGCCAAATGCCACTGGTAAACGGCCAGGCAAGCTCTGATCTCAACCTTACAGTCTGCACAAGGGGAATTAGCTCAAATGGTAGAGCGCTCGCTTAGCATGCGAGAAGTAGAGGGATCGATGCCCGCATTCTCCAAGGAGCATGCTTTCTTGGACCCTTAAACGGTCATGCATAAATGATAGTAACTACTGCTTATAAATTGAGAGTAGCCTATTATTGCATTATTATACTGTTACAGTTTCATTACATAAGTGTTGAATTACATTACATCATTATTACAATGGTATTACATTGGAAAGCAATACGTGGATTTGAACCAGGAATTTATATGGATGTCAGGATGGCCGAGTGGTCTAAGGCGCCAGACTCAAGGTGACAAACCTTCCAGGTTAACAGTTTGACTGCGGAAAACGATTTATCGGACTTTTAATCAACCCCCCTTCACTGCCGAGATTGTTGTATTACCTTTAGAGCATACGCTGAATTATTTGGGCTTTTAATCCGCGAAAATCCAGCAAAAAAAGCTCCCCTGGTTTGTTATGATCCGAGTATAGCATCCACCATCTTGGTGCACCCGGAAGACGCACACAAGACTGGTCTCAATGAGGCGTTGCACCCCATTAGTTTACATTGGCCTCAATTTCCCAGAAGCCCTAGCAGCCCACAGCATGTGACGATTTCCGTTTTTTTTATAACAACAGATGCGCCTACTCTCTTTCTCCGCGGCGAAGAAGAATTTTCTTTTTTTTGTTTACATTACGGCGGATTAAACACATAAAACAAAACTCGCGTATGTCCGATATGGCAGCGACATTAACCTGGAGTAATCCATTCAAAGCACGGAAACTGTTAAGGGACTTCTGGTCTCCCAATGGAGGCGTGGGTTCAAATCCCACTTCTGACAATTGTTTTACATATGGAACAAGTCCCCGGGGCAATTTTGCTATTCTTTTAGACTAAATTAGAGACCTTTTGGCTTTACCGTCTCTGGCAAACGCTTTAAAATATCTATGAAGCACACAGAAGAAAACCCTTTACCTGTACTTTTTGTGGAAAATGCTTGTAAATATCTAAGAAGCACACAGAAGAAAACCGTTTACCTGTAGTCTACTTTTTGTGTATCTTCAAGTTAATTGGCTTCCATTGAATACAATTTGTAGCTGACAGTGTGAACACAGCACAACAACAGCAGCAGCTCTTTGTCATAGCAGCCATTGTCTGTTTCCCCTCCTCTGTAAAACTGCTGCCCCGTGTGAGGCTCGAACTCACGACCTTCATATTATGAGACTGACGCGCTGCCTACTGCGCCAACGAGGCTACAAATCACGTATTCATGCAAGCAAACATGGGTTATTACAACACTAATTCCAGTATTAAACTTTTTATGACATAGGCCAAATGCCACTGGTAAACGTCCAGGCAAGCTCTGATCTCAACCTTACAGTCTGCACAAGGGGAATTAGCTCAAATGGTAGAGCGCTCGCTTAGCATGCGAGAAGTAGCGGGATCGATGCCCGCATTCTCCAAGGAGCACGCTTTCTTGGACCCTTAAACGGTCATGCATAAATGATAGTAACTACTGCTTATAAATTGAGAGTAGCCTATTATTGCATTATTATACTGTTACAGTTTCATTACATAAGTGTTGAATTACATTACATCATTATTACAATGGTATTACATTGGAAAGCAATACGTGGATTTGAACCAGGAATTTATATGGATGTCAGGATGGCCGAGTGGTCTAAGGCGCCAAACTCAAGGTGACAAACCTTCCAGGTTAATGGAGGCGTGGGTTCAAATCCCACTTCTGACAATAGTTTTACATTATGGAACAAGTCCCCGGGGCAATTTTGCTATTCTTTTAGACTAAATTAGAGACCTTTTGGCTTTACCGTCTCTGGCAAACGCTTTAAAATATCTATGAAGCACACAGAAGAAAACCCTTTACCTGTAATTTTTGTGGAAAATGCTTGTAAATATCTAAGAAGCACACAGAAGAAAACCGTTTACCTGTAGTCTACTTTTTGTGTATCTTCAAGTTAATTGGCTTCCATTGAATACAATTTGTAGCCTGTTGTTTTGTAGCTGACAGTGTGAACACAGCACAACAACAGCAGCAACTCTTTGTCATAGCAGCCATTGTCTGTTTCCCCTCCTGTGTAAAACTGCTGCCCCGTGTGAGGCCGCAGTCACACCTATCAGACAACGTGTGTTGTGTGATAAAACAATGTTTTCTGTCTTGTCGTTTGTCGCATCAATTTACCACAATGCTTTGCGGAATCTGGGCGGTGCGTGGGCGGTGCGAGGACATGCGGAAACAGATCCACGTGTTGCCTGTTGTCCTTACGCTGTTAGCTGCGGGACACAGTAGCTAGTAGCTTGGTGGTTTTTTCAACTTGTTTGTGGTGACAAAATGTTTTTTTGGAGGAGAAAGAGGGCTCTTGTCCTGGCGATCTTGGTGGCGAGGAGAAAGAGGGAAAGGGAGACGCGCCAGAGAGAGCTTGTGACCAGGAGATTGAGGCAGGAGGAGGAGGAGAGAATGCGAGCGAGGGAGATTCAAATGGCCCCTCCGGTCCGTAGAAGGAGGCGAGTGTGGGTCGATCCGATCTTTCAAGTTCGGAAACGACTCGGGGACGGTCACCAGCTTTATTGGCAGCTACGTCGGGATGAAACCCGTTTCCACCAGGAATTCAGGATGTGTATCCAACAGTTCTATTTTCTGCTGGCGAGGGTGACGCCAGAAATTCAGAAGCAGGACACTTTCTACAGGGAAGCGATACCTCCCGCTGAACGTCTTGCTATCTGTTTACGGTACAGTAACTATGTTACGTTCATTTTGTTGATTACCCACCTAGTAAATGCATTGTTAGCTCGAAAACTCGCCAATCAGCTAACGTGTGCAGCAAGGAATGCCAGGTAGACTTAAATAATTATGTTACTGTAAGCTGGACATCATAACAGCACCAGGAATGTAAATTGGATGTGAGGATGAAAGATAATATTATATAGGCTATATGCTTAGTGGATAGTTGTCTACTAAAGGCTGCTGGTGTTTCACCATGATACTGACATGACACTGACATGATGTCAGTATCATGGTCAATATCATGTCAGTATCATGTCAGTGTCATGGTCAGTGTCATGTCAGTGTCATGTCAGTGTCATGTCAGTATCATGGTCAGTATCATGTCAGTGTCATGTCAGTGTTATGGTCAGTGTCATGTCAATATCATGGTCAGTGTCATGTCAGTGTCATGTCAGTATCATGGTCAGTATCATGTCAGTGTTATGGTCAGTGTCATGTCAGTGTCATGGTCAGTGTCATGTCAGTATCATGGTCAGTGTCATGTCAGTGTTATGGTCAGTGTCATGTCAATATCATGGTCAGTATCATGTCAGTGTCATGTCAGTATCATGTCAGTTTCATTGTCAGTGTCATGTCAGTGTCATGTCAGTATCATGGTCAGTATCATGTCAGTGTCATGTCAGTGTCATGTCAGTATCATGGTCAGTATCATGTCAGTGTCATGGTCAGTGTCATGTCAATATCATGGTCAGTATCATGTCAGTGTCATGGTCAGTGTCATGTCAGTATCATGTCAGTGTCATGTCAGTGTTATGGTCAGTGTCATGTCAATATCATGGTCAGTATCATGTCAGTGTCATGTCAGTGTCATGGTCAGTATCATGGGCAGTGTCATTGTCAGTGTAATTGTCAGTGTCATGTCAGTGTCATGTCAGTGTCATGTCAGTATCATGGTCATTATCATGTCAGTATCATGGTCAGTATCATGTCAGTATCATGTCAGTGTTATGGTCAGTGTCATGTCAATATCATGGTCGGTATCATGTCAGTATCATGGTCAGTATCATGTCAGTGTCATGGTCAGTATCATGTCAGTGTCATATATTACATCAATCAATTATTATTATTATTATTATTATTAATCAATAAACCAAAAGGGCAATAAACATAACTGAAAAAGCTGCTTATACTTTCAAATCTAAACCAAATAGTTGTGAAAGTGATCTGTCGGAATGGTGGGACTTTTTCTGCCGCGGGTCCCTGTCGGAATGGTGGGACTTTTTTCTGTCGGAATGGTGGGCTGTTTACAAATATGGAGCATACCACCATTTCGACAATTAGAAGTCAATGTCGGAGTGGCAGCATGTCGGAATGGAGAGTGAACACCGTTTGGGGTCATGCAAGGTGGAGAGAGCACCAAATACTTTCCAGCTCTGTTCAACTGGCTTTTTATAGCTTATATAGTTACCTACTGTAAATCAGCGGGTCTTACACTTTACATGTCAAATATGATTTTCTACCGAGGATCCCCATGTGAAAAGATGTGTTGGGAACCCCCTGGTCCAGTGCGTCATGACGCACTGGACCAGGGCTAGGGAACCCCCATGCAAGTAGCCCAAGATTAAACTCGTAGCGTTTTTTTCCCCCGATTCGGACGATATCACAATCATGATATATATATATATATATATATATATATATATATATTAACACATTTTGCAACACACTTCTCACTTTGAGAACCACCGAGAGACAGCGAAATTCCTTCACGACGGACGACGTACGTCGCGACGTATATTTTTCCGTCGCAACGTATATTCGAGTACGTCCTGGCGTAAATATCAATTCGTCCCGGCAGAACGGACTCGTCGCGGCTATATCTACCCGTTTGCAACGTAATAGGTTGACTATTATTTTCCGTCGCGCCAGAACGGGACTCGTCGCAGCTATATCTACCCGTTGTGGCGTGAGCTGGACTCGTCACGGCAGAACGTGACTCGTCGCGACTATATCTACCCGTTTGCGACGTGCGCCTCGCCGGTCCGGTCTCCAGGCGAGCCTGCGTCCTTCATATATTTTTTTTTCTGCTCTCGTTGGACTTAACTTTAAAAGTCCAATGGAACACCTCTTTGTAACGGGCCGCTGTAGTATAGTGGTATAATCCCTCGCCTCTCTATTCTTTTTTGCTGAGGACGCTGGTTCAATTCCCGCTCGCGGCAGAACAAATTTATTATATTTTAGACAGACAGACAGACAGACTGCCTGTCTGCCTGCCTAATGTATTGTAAATAATGTATTCATTCCATACGGCTATTTTCTTTTTATATAAAAACTTTTGTCTTTCGCGCGATTCGAACCAGCGTCGTCAGCACCAAAACATTGAGAGGCGAGTGATTAAACCGCTAGACTACAGCGGCCATACGTTACAAAGAAGTGTTTCATTGGACTTATAAAGACAATAGCACCCAGCTGCAGTCTCGCAAGGGGAGGGACCGGAAGTGCTTTTATTTCTGGCTTCCACGTGCACAAGCGCACATACACGCACGCGAAATATAATGCACGTGCACGACACGCACTTGCTGGTGCGCGCTTAAATGCCGGGTGTATATAGTACCATCTGTGCTTAAACATAATTACGTGGTCGGTTTGGAAAAGTTTGAAGTAGTTTGTTGTAGGTAATATTTTAATTGAAAGCTTATTAGTTGGTGGTATAAGTGTGCATATTTGAAGAAATGCAAATCTAACAATAATAAAATGATATGCAATAATAGGCTAGGCCTATATGGTCGATTATAACATAATGATATCAAGGCATTTAAGTAATGTAATAAGTTGCTATAACCCCGTACCCCTGTCCCACACACACCATGTCCAGACCATAGACCACAGACACACGACCATATGCATTTAATTTACTATGAAAACCTGCATTTCCCGTCAGTCAGTCAGTAAGTGTGTCATGTCACGCCTCGTGTCATGCCTCCATATATGGTCACGCCTCATGACACGTCACACCACCATATATGGCCGTTTCCATATGATATAAGATCCCGACACTGACCTCATCAAACCCTGGATAGCCATACATTGAAAAGACTGGATCATCACCTAGATCTCCATATATGGAGCTGAGGCGGCCAGCAACTCTACATCTGACCTCATAATGTAATAATCAGCTCATAATGTAATTAAAAGACGAGCACATAACTTAATAGATTTTTCTATAATGTAATAATGTGTTACATTAAGAACCTCCACATAGGCGACTCATACTGTAATAAAACTTCATAATGCAATAATGTCTTTATAATGTATGAGCTGATTATTACATATTGCATTATATTTCGCGTGCGTGTATGTGCGCTTGTGCACGTGGAAGCCGGAAATAAAAGCACTTCCGGTCCCTCCCCTTGCGAGACTGCAGCTGGGTGCTATTGTCTTTATAAGTCCAATGAAACACTTATTTGTAACGTATGGCCGCTGTAGTCTAGCGGTTTAATCACTCGCCTCTCAATGTTTTGGTGCTGACGACGCTGGTTCGAATCGCGCGAAAGACAAAAGTTTTTATATTAAAAAAAAATAGCCGTATGGAATGAATACATTATTTACAATACATTAGGCAGGCAGACAGGCAGGCAGACAGGCAGTCTGTCTGTCTGTCTGTCTAAAATATAATACATTTGTTCTGCCGCGAGCGGGAATTGAACCAGCGTCCTCAGCAAAAAAGAATAGAGAGGCGAGGGATTATACCACTATACTACAGCGGCCCGTTACAAAGAGGTGTTCCATTGGACTTTTAAAGTTAAGTCCAACGAGAGCAGAAAAAAAAATATATGAAGGACGCAGGCTCGCCTGGAGACCGGACCGGCGAGGCGCACGTCGCAAACGGGTAGATATAGTCGCGACGAGTCACGTTCTGCCGTGACGAGTCCAGCTCACGCCACAACGGGTAGATATAGCTGCGACGAGTCCCGTTCTGGCGCGACGGAAAATAATAGTCAACCTATTACGTTGCAAACGGGTAGATATAGCCGCGACGAGTCCGTTCTGCCGGGACGAATTGATATTTACGCCAGGACGTACTCGAATATACGTTGCGACGGAAAAATATACGTCGCGACGTACGTCGTCCGTCGTGAAGGAATTTCGCTCCACCTGGAACCACCACTGTAAAAGCAATCATACAGATCATAATCCAATTTCAATTCAAAGGAGATTCATTGGCATGAGAAAACAAACGTTTACATTGCCAAAGCAAGTGTCACAATACACTAAAAAAGGTTGAAAATGGGGGAAGTATATGCAGTTGGAGGAGGTGCAGCATTTTGCAAACAGAGCTATGTCACTTTGCATCGTTATGTTAGAACATGGTATAAAGCTTTTTGAAACAAACTGTCACTTTGGGACAAATGACAATTATTCTCAGGACTATTGAAATAGTATGCAGACTCTGATATAAGATCTGTTTAAATCCAAAGTTAAACATTTGAATAGGAAGGAAGGCACTGGAGCATCACAGACAGTTCAAGCCCTTTTTAATGCACACACAGGGTGAAGGTAAAAAATGACAACAAGTATAGGGCACATCTTTGTCAGGTCATGTTACCTATACATAATTATTATGATCAAAATGTTCTCAAACTGTCTGATGCTCCACTGTCTAACCCATTTTGGGCGGGAACCCCTTTTGGTGTTTTAAACATTGTGTTATAATTTAGCTATTGAAAAATAGCAGATCTACAAGCTCATAGCGTGCTACGAGCTTGTAGGTCTGCTATTTTTGAAAAATCGTAAAAATGTGGCGCAAATCTTTGAATATATATTAGGTCTAAATGGGTTAAACATTTGAATGTCGTGGGAAAATTTAAACTGTATTCCCATGCTTTTGTTCTTGCCTAAATGTAAGTCGCTCTGGATTAAGAGCGTCTGCTAAATGCCTAAATTGTAAATTGTAAATTGTAAACTGTCATATTATAGATGCATTATGTATAAACAGATTTTTTTATATATATATAACTTTTTTAATTCAGAAATGTCGACCATCTGAAAAGGATGTTAATTTGTGCACTCAATAGTTGCTGTGGGCTACTTTTGAACAAATGATTTCATCATTCAGCCATGCCATTGTTCTCCAGAGCCACTATTAAAGCAATGCCATTATGATTATAGATCCGGTATATATGGATGCTGAGGTTCTGTAATATTAATAATGCAGAGCTAACATTATCTTATCAACATCACTTGTAACATGTCAGTTCAGATTGTGTGTTAACGTTGTGATTATTGTCTCTACCTATTTTACAGGTATCTTACCACTGGTCACAACTACCTGGCCATCTCCAGCAGTTTCCGTGTTGGCCGCTCCACTGTGGTTGGCATTGTGCCCACTGTGGCAGCTGCCATCTGGAACACCATGGCTGAGGACTTCATGCCTGTGCCAAAGAAGGATGATTGGAAGGCTATATCCGATGTATTTGGTGAGAAGTGGCACTTTCCTCACTGTGTGGGTGCCATAGATGGCAAACACATTGCCATCAAGGCACCCGACAGATCAGGATCGCTCTTCCACAACTACAAAGGGCACTTTTCAATTGTCCTGCTGGCTGTGGTGGATGCTCTTGGCTTGTTCCGTGTGGTCGACGTATGTGCGTATGGGGGTGGCAGTGACGGTGGGGTACTTGCAGTGTCTCATTTTGGGCGGGCTCTGACGAGGGGTACACTGGACCTTCCCGATGATGCCCCGCTCCAAAATGCTGAGCACCTGGGGCCACTTCCGTACGCGTTTGTGGCGGATTTGGCTTTCCCTCTGCGCCAGAACCTGCTTCGCCCATACACGCGTCAGTCGCTCCGCACGGACACCCACCGTGGTACTTAAGACACGCAAAATACAGCCCTGTGAGTTCCAATGAACCTGAGAGCGATGCCGTCCAGGGTCACCCATGGCGGTAAGGTCAAAGGGGAGGTTCCATTTTCTTCTTTTTTGTCCTTTTTAGTTAGAAGATTGTGAGTTCCAATGAACCTGAGAGCGATGCCGTCCAGGGTCACCCATGGCGGTAAGGTCAAAGGGGAGGTTCCATTTTCTTCTCCATTTAATTTGTCTTCTCCTTGGATCGTCACCTTGTAGTGGTGGAGAAGCTTGTGAGTTCCAATGAACCTGAGAGCTATGCCGTCGGGAGCTTTGCTCCTGGTAGGGTCACCCATGGCGGACAGCTCAAGGGGGAGGTTCCAGACGAAGTGCGATCCAACAGACACATGCTGACATTCCAGGAGCATCACAACAGCTGGGAATGAGGATCTGAAGGCTGCAGCAGCATTGAGCCCCTACTATTCTTGGACTCTATGCGACTGGATCCTGACCCACATCTGTTAATGACTGCTGAATGGCTGTCTGTGTGCCCGTCTCCCCATGTGATGCAAACGCAAAGGTATCCTCCCGAAAGTGAATGTACACATGACATCCCTTATTTCACCTGACAGTGGATGACCACCACAAATGAGCTGGACATCCTGCAGTCAAAATGACCAAAATCTCCATCCGGCCCGGTCAGAAGCTAACAGCGCTGTTACGAGCAACAGTCTACAAGCTACAGGTCCACAGTGTCATGGAGTACGCCTCACTCCATGACTCCATGATGAGTGCTCCACCTACAAATCTACAGGTCCACAGTGTCATGGAGTACGCCTCACTCCATGACTCCATGATGAGTGCTCCACCTACAAATCTCGGTCTACTTGAAGGAGGAAGGCTCTCAAAATAATTTGACTTGACCAGGAGGACACTGCCAGTACAACACTCTCCATCGACAGCCATAGCCACAGAAGACACATTGCTGCTGCTACAGTCCTTTACAAAATGCCCCCCCCCCCCTCCCCCACTGCCCTAGGGACCTCCAGGACATGCTCCCTCCACCACAAATCAGATGGCGAAACACCCACCTTATATGGCACAGCTCCAACACCCCCCCCCCCTAGGCTCCAATACACGCACATTGGACAGAACCTTTCTCCACACAGCTGTCTGTGGGTGGAACAGCCTACCAGAGCATGTAGTTGACTCCATCACAGCCAATGGCCTTCAAGCCTTTAAACGTGGAGTCCATAGAAACCTCCTGACCACCCCCTCACACTGACTGTTGTGCTGCAGTGAACCGTAGGATTGGCCAATGGAAATATATATGCAGTGACAGATGACACTATGATCCCAGGTAAATGTCCCTGTGAAGCAGTAGTAACATGTAGTAATATGCATTATCAATCTCCCCACTGACATTATTGAACACTTGGACATATACTGTCTTATCACTGAAATCAGTATACACATGCTTTTTAAGTTTATATATACCTGAACTAAGTTGTTACATGTCATTTCTGATTGTGTGTTAACATTGTGATTGATTTTTCTCTTCCTCTTATCCAGACACCATGTCACTGGTAAATAATATCACTACATTTGCAAAAGCGTCCTCATACCAAAGTCCCTCATCACAGCTGAGTTGACACGAGAAGTTGATGATCAGTCTACAGTGAGCAGTGTCCCCATGAGCAAGTAACACATGTAGGAGCTACACACTACTCCTCCTACTTCCACAGCTGACCTACGTCATGCTGACAAACCAAAGGATTCCTAGTGCAGCTACAAAAGAAACTATCATCCGAGGTAACGTCCCTGTTAAAGCATTAGTAACATGTAATAATCTGTATTCTCCGATTCCCCACTGTCATTGCTCAGTGCAAACATGTACATCTGCTGTCTTTGATTCATGTCCACCTATCTCTGCAGAATGTTGAAGGAGTCAGTGGAGGAGTACCTGTCCCTGCAGGAAGTGCTGTGCCAAGCTGCTCAAAGAGGAGGCCTTCCTGGAGGGACCAGACCACCTGATCTCTAGAGCAAAGGTCAGGAAATGATGTGTCTGCCTGTGTAACTCTGTTAGTAAGATTGGATATAGACCGATTCCGTAGCAGTTTCATGGTCGCAGCCTACGTATTTCCTGTAGGCGGAGCCGGCATAGCTGCGGGGTTTAAATCCTCACCAGGCACACCTCTTCTACTATAGTGAACGGCAGAGTGACTGATGTTTAGTCTGCCTCAAACGTTACTCTTTTACCTCCTTTTTACTAACACTAACATTACAAATATGCCCAGAACATCGTGATGAACCTGTGTAGTTTATGGCTGCTCCAACAGTAGTGGCAACATAAAAAAGAAAAAGAAAACGGAATGTCAAAATATCCACCGTGACTTTATACCTCATACTTTAAATGCTTAGTATGAGGTATAAAATACAGCAGCCTTGTGTTCATAAAACAGAAAGATTGGGTATTGGGTAAGACTGACGTTATGTATCTTTCAGGACCTTTCACTGCTTCGTCTCAATGGCTCTGGTCTCAGCCACCGTGGTGGATATTTTGACATTCCGTTTTATTTTTATTTTTTATGTTGCCACTACTGTTGGAGCAGCCATAAACTACACAGGTTCATCACATGTTCTGGGCATATTTGTAATGTTAGTGTTAGTAAAAAGGAGGTAAAAGAGTAACGTTTGAGGCAGACTAAACATCAGTCACTCTGCCGTTCACTATAGTAGAAGAGGTGTGCCTGGTGAGAATTTAAACCCGCAGCTATGTCAAGTCCACCTACAGGAAATACGTAAGCTGCGACCATGAGACCCGCTACGGAATCGGTCTATACTGCTGTGGTTGGATACCATCTCCCCAGCCACTGCAGATATGCTACTGTATGTCCAGAGATTATAAAAATACGTGTGAACATGTGTGCAGGTACTCTGACCTGGACCAGTGGATCTCCCAGTACCAGACAGCCTTCTCCAGCCTGCAGGCCATAAAGCTGGCCATGCCTCGGTGAGATGCAGTGATACTGTGCTGTCATATGTGCACTCCTTGCAAATGAACCCATTAAGACTTCAGCTCGATTCTACGAAATGTTTTCTAAATCATGAAAAACCTATGTTTCTATGTCAGTGGTCCTGAAACTACTTCATATCAACGACCCCTAGAATTATATGTATTTGGCCTCCGACCCCCATCTCAAAATATGTTGTTCCAGGGACCCCACAGAAGCAAACATTTGAGTTAAAAACGTTTGTTTTGAAAGAATATATGTTCCAAATTTGCGCCACATTTTCACAAATTTTCAAAAACAGCAAATCAACAAGCTTGTAGCACAGCACCAAGTGCCTCGTTATCAGCTTGTAGATCTGCTATTTTTCAATAGCTAAAGTATAACAATGCTTAAAACACCAAAAGGGGTTTCCGTCCTGAATTTGTTAACAATATCAACCTGGTATGGCACTCCTACTATGCTTGACACAGTAGGTGGATTGAACTATTGGTTCACAGGCCTTTGTCTGGCTGGCAGAATGTAGAACAGCAGGAATACTATTTAGGATACTAAAACATCATCATTGTGAATATTGTTCATTGTGTAGGAAACGCCACTAGCATATGGGACGCTCCTTTCAACACTATTTCACTGACATTATATTTTTGCTCTAATCCATCCATGTACACCTGAACTATAATTATCAACCATGCTTGTTAACATTGATGATTGTGTACCTCTCTTTTACAGATATCTTTGCACTGGAATTGTCTATCACTCCATTTCCAAAAGCTTCCTCATACCATAGCCCCTCACCGCTGCTGTCACGTAGTGAGTACGTTCATCAGAGAAACGTGACACAACAGCCAGCAAGAGGATGGAACGGGGAACCTTCCAATTCCAAGACGGCCACTCCACCTCCTGAGTCACTTGGTAATCATGATATTGTAACACTTGGTGCAAATGGTCTCCCATAGTGAAGTACGTAGACAATGCTCACTTTCATGTGACCCAACAACATTAACAAATAGCCATTGAAAAACATGTCATAATCATTCATGCAAAGTCATTTAGGACGAATGGATCAGCAACGGCTATAGAAAATGCTCGATTTTCAGTCGTCTGCTGTGTAACCCTTTAAAAGTTTTGAAATGCGACACATTTGGAATTACTTAACTGCAGTGTATCCTGAACCTACTCCGCATGACTTATTTAGTTATTAATTTGTTTCAAAGTGTGACTTTAATATAGTGTAAGCTGAGCTTAGGTTGCTACCAACCAACTTTTTGGACATGGTTCAAACAGAATTTGCTGAGAGGGACCAAATGCTTAATTGTTGCTTATTTCTTTTGGTCCGGATAGCGTTCCCCACAGGACATTGTAAACGTAACCAAATATGCAAATGAGACATGGTCAGGCCATGGATCTATTGACAGAATAGGCTATTCCTGTGGAAGATTATTTCACTGACAAACTACAACAGAAGGTTGTTTTGTTTTTGGATATTATCAAATATCTGTGAAGAAAAACAGTGAGTACATTTAATAGTCACTTATAGGCTCATTAAAAAAAGGAAAAGGCATGCATTTCAGGCTACGGACAGAGGGCGTAACCCCACACACACACACACACACACACACACTTGTAAGTCATTCCAGTCATTCTAGCCACCCCTCTGCCGCTTTTTATTTTATGACGAAAAAAATTGAAAACGAAAAAAAAAAAACGTCATAAGGGTTTCATCACAGCTGAGTTGACACAAGAATTTCAAATTATATTTCATAGCAAACACAAAAAAGAATTGTCATAAAAAATAATAACTCATGCCTGGGCCGTGGCTCAGTGATCCAGGCACCTTTGCTGGTAATCCAGTCTGGCAGTGTGCCGCGGGCTCGACTCCTGATCCTGACGTCCTTTACTGTGTGTCTTCCCCCCCATCTCTCTCCCCATTTCCTGCAATAGAATTGCATGGCGTTGGCTGGCGTTGGTCGCCATTTTGTGCGTCCACCAATGCCTGGTGAATTGCCAGGCAGAGTTTATTTTTGGCCAATGGAGTCAGTTTGTCCATTTCATGGCCAATAAAGTAAATAAAATGGTGCGTTGCAGGTCCCGTCCATCCTTGAGCTGGTGCAGGACATCCCTCTCAAAGGCGCTGGGCTGCTGCTCTGACCCTGCAGGGCCTGCACCCTGCCCAGACCCAGAGGCCGTCTGCTGCTGCTGACTGGATCCTATTCAACAAAGGTTCAACCATTTATTACATTGACTTTGTATTGTATTACACAACGTCAAATGTCAAATCTGACTATAGTCACACAAAGTATAAATCAAATATTACATTGGGGTTGAGTTGTTTTTGTCTTTGCTTTGTACACATGTTCATGACTTTTCTGTATCTTACCACTTTCACCATGTGATGGCTGCAACAGAGGCTGACCAACAGAGGCTGGTGGTCTGGCCTGATGGCTCCTGGTAGCAGGGTTCCAGTGCCTGTAGGTGTGGCCTGATATGAAGTAAGATTTAATAGCATTATATAGAGCTTGTATTTTTTGGTGTTTGACTTGCAAATCCCAATGAGTTGTCTAAAGATCTTACCATGTCCACTAGCCGATGGCAGCACAGGCCTCTGCTCAACCACAGCAGAGGTCTGTGGTCCAGTCATCTGACTGGTGACGAGTCCGGTCATCTGACTGGCTGACCCTGCAGAAGCCTGTGGTCCAGTCATCTGACTGGCTGACCCTGCAGAAGCCTGTGGTCCAGTCATCTGACTGGCTGACCCTGCAGAAGCCTGTGGTCCAGTCATCTGACTGGCTGACCCTGCAGAAGCCTGTGGTCCAGTCAGATGACTGGCTGACCCTGCAGAAGCCTGTGGTCCAGTCATCTGACTGGCTGACCCTGCAGAAGCCTCTGCCTCTGCCCCTGCCTCTGCCTCTGGCTGTTGCACAGCTGGTGGCAGTGTGGCTGGTGTGACTGACCTCTATGAAGTAAGTTTTAATCACAATATGATATAGACCTTGAATTGCTTTTGGGTTAGATTGTTAAATGGAAATGGTTTCATTTGGAATGTCTTACCACTTTCAGCAGCTGTGTCCATCACAGGCTGGTGACCTGCCTGGTACCCAGGTACCGTGGTTGGCAGTCTGTGGCCTGGTGACCGACTGGACCCTTTCCCTCGTCGTCTTGTGTAAAAGGCTGCTATGAAGTAAAGTTTAATCATAATATGATATTGTGCTTGAATTGTTTTTGTTGCATTTGTAAATGTCAATGACTGTCTTTTACACCTTACCACTTTCACCAGCTGGGGACTGCATAAACCAAGGTCCAGGGGTTGTGGGTCTGTGGTCTGCTGCTGACCATCTCGGCCCTGCTGCTTGGCTGGTGCGAGCAGGTGTGTGACTGGCAACTATGAAGAAGTTTAATCATATGATATTGAGCTTGATTTTATTTTGTTGCATTTCTAATTGTCAATGTCTTGTCTGTACATCTTACCACGTTCAGCAGGCTGTGGACCTCGCTCCCTGCAGGCTGGCGCTGACAGCAGAGACTGGGTCTGGCTGGGCTCGTCTTCTATTTAGGTAATGTTGCAAACATGTCAGTACACCTTTCTATTGGATTTGTAAGCCCTAAAACCTAAAACTCTAGCAAAGTGTAATTTAGTTTGGATAATCACAACATGTTACCTGGTACATTCAGGTACACCAAGTCAATTGTGAACTCTGGGTCATCCTCCACGGCTGCTGGTGACTCTCCACGTTGTTCGTGAGTTGGCTCTGAAATTGTATGCTCCTGATTGGTCTAAAGTAAGGTTTTATGTCTTAACATTTAGAGCACCGAAGGAATAAGAAAGCTTCTGCCGGCTTCCTTCTATGAAGCAAGGTTCAAACATTTATTGAATTTGTTGTTCTTGTAAACATTTGTTCTGATTAATATGCATGTCTTACTTTTACCCCCTGCAACAGCAAAGATGTCCTGCCTGGACCATTGGGAAATCTGAGTGGCATCTGTAAAGTAAGGGTTAACATGTTATTGAATAGAGCTTTATGGCTTGATTGAATTTGTAATTAGTCATCTTATTACTAATATACATCATTCTCTTACCTCTGTCATCAATGTAGGGTTGGCGCACTTGGTGAAGCTGCACACTTCTTTCTATGAAGTTAGAATCAAACATACATAATTTGTGTACACCTGTATGGTTTGGATTGGTGTTGTGTTTGTAAACGGTTATGATTAACATGCATATATATTACCTCTTTCAGCAGGAAACGGCGAGCTGGGCACCTGATAAGGAGGGAGACTTCTGTCTATTAACAAATGGGAAAGAAAATAGAGGTTCAGAATTCCCAAGATTCAAAAGAAAAACAAATACATGAAATACAACACATTTCCAGAAATGTCATCATAGATAAGGTAAAATCAGCACTATTAAAAGTGTACAGATGCTTAGAACTAGAATCATCCTAGGATTCTCTCATGACTTTACAAAGGTCTTCTGGAAATGCAAGTTCACAATACATTGCAAGTTAACGAAAGGTGTGCGACAAATTTGATAAACATCTTGGGAGACAATCTTTAGATTCTCCAGCTCAGAAAAGAAAAACCAAGGCTCTGGATGTTAGAGATGAGGGGATGCTAATCTTTTTTATAGAACTGTGTTCAGTCAAATTCACAACCACATGGTGAATGTCTGTGTAGAGCAACGGTGCCCACACTTTTTGGATTTGACTTCAAAATGACCTGCTCAACGATATCTACCCACCTCAAAATAATTATCTATATTATATATACTTCTATATATTAGAGAAGTTATACATATTTATATTATATAAATATTATCCCCACAATAGTATATAACTATATAAATAATTTAGTTTTAACATTTTTCATGAGGGGTTTCTGGAATAGCAATGCTGGCATTACATGTAGACCAGGGGTGCCCAGTAGATCACAAGGGCTGTGCAGGTAGATCACATGACATGCCACTAAAAAGTATTAAAAAAAGTTCAAAAATATTTCTGGAATCTGCCACTTGAATTAAGGGGACTTGATTGATTGACATCAAAAAGGGCCTGTCAGCTCAAACCCACTATTTTGTTTTCAAGAGTGTTGCTGTGCACAAATGTCAGTAGCATTACAGATTAAATACAACAAACCCTACATATTCCATTTATCCCCCTCTATTTCCAATTCCAAGTGTATTTGTAACGCCAGCTCTGCTATTCCATATTTAAACTATTTTCAGCAATGGTATACTATTCTTTTTTTCAGCGGGTAGATCTTGTTGAGCTTGTCATTTTGAAAGTAGCTCTCAAGTTAAAGTGTGGGCACCCCTGATATAGACAATAGTGGGGGAAGATGGAATTGGTGCAACAGCAACACCCTTGAAAACAGTTTTGGAATGTGAGTTTGAACCTACTTAGCTTTTTGATGTAAATCAATCAAGACACCTTCAAGTAGCAGTTGCCAAAACATCTATTTCTCCATATTTAAATTATATAGTTTTAGGGGCATGCCATGTCGTCTACCTGAACAGCCTTTGTGATCTACTGTGAGATTGCGATCTACCTTTTTTGCAGCCCTGGTGTAGAGTGATATTTCATTTTATTTTTTGGCAGTGCATTTGTTGTGTTTTTGCACACACAAAAATGGGGACCATTGAAAAACATGCAGATACTTTATCGTATCGTAAGGACAAATAATGTAGCAGAGGAGCAAATAGAAAAGCAAAACACTGTAATGTGACAAGCATTTATCTGTTCTTTTCCCAAATAAAAGTAAATTACAAAAAGGAAAAAAGGCTCTAAATATGTGTTAAGTTTTGCATTTGTTAACAGTCATGAGTAATATGCGTCTCACCACTGTCAGGGAAGAGGTGGTGGCTGTGACCGGGATAGTGCTGCTGATGCTGCATTCCATCTGAGAAAAGTTCCAAACATATTTATTGTGTACAATTCTTTAAGGATTGGTGTTGAATTTGGAAACAGTCATGAGTGATATATGCTTCTTACCACCGTCGGCAAATAAGTGGCTGGGACCTGCTGCATAGTGCTGCTGATGCTGAGTTTCATCTGAGAAAGGTTCCAAACATATTTATTGTGTACAATTATTTAAGGGTTGGTGTTGAATTTGGAAACCGTCACGAGTCATGTGTACTATTATTATTTATTACCTGCATTTCCAGCATAGAATGGCTCCTGGGAGTCCTGGCTGTCGTGCTGCTGATTGCCGTCTATAAAGGTTGAAAGATATATTGTAAAACTTTGGCCTGTCAGATGTCTTGTGTGCTGGCTCAAAACGGTCATAACAAATATTTCTCTTACCATTTGGAGGTGGGAAATTGGAGGACGTTTCTCTCTCCGTGACATGGGGCTCCAGAAACGACATGATGTCGTATAGTGGCCATTTGTGCGTGTCCCTCCCTTCGCTGCCACTTTTGGGGGTTCTCAGCGCCCGCCTTGTCCTGGTGTACTGGTTCCGGAGGCCTGTCCACCTATCGAAGCACTTTTGTGCTGAGTATGCAAGACACGGAAATGAAGCATAGCACAAATCCAAAGGGACACCCAGGAAAATAGTTTTTTTGTCCATTTGGTAGATATGTACTATAGGCCTATCAAAACGTTAAAGAATGATTCACTCAATCAACATGGTTTGTATTCTGTCCTATTCAAATTGTTGCCCAAGGCAATACACTGCAGAGGTCTGTGTTTACTGTACTCTACTCATCATACAGTGGAGTCTACTGTATGAGTCTACTGTATGGTGCCTGATCCCTACAACAAGTATCTCTCCTTCATATTTTTTTACATGATAAAATCAAGTAGGCTTGTACCACTTCTTGTGTGTGCAGTGTATAATCACAGTATGATACACGTATCGACAGGAATACAAGCAGAGTAAATAGGCTATTTTGTCCAAAATGTAGAAGTATTTGGAAAATGACATTAAGTAATATACGTCCATGATTTAGACATATAGCCTCAATGCTGCATCATCTTACATCCTTCAAGGTATTGTTTATTGGGAAAATGAATTTCTATAGAGGATTTGTAGAAATTACGCCCGAACTTTACGCAGAGTATACGCGTGACGCATGTGCCTGCGGCCGAGCTACACCAGGCTTTTCAGCTCGCGTTTGCGCGTACACGCGAGCCCCGCATACGCGCACAGCACATATTAACTGGATGCGTGGGGCACGTGTACGCGCGCGCGCTTTGAAAAGCCGTGTGTGGCTCGACCGTATAGGGAATGCACTTGAATACAGTTTTAATTTCCTTCTGAATATATTTGAGAAATTGAGACGACGAACTCATTTGAGACCCGGCCTCTTTATTAGCGAGAGCCTATATACGTGAGGCATGAAGATGTCCACAAAATACGTGAAGCCTATAGAATAATCAAAGAGTCAGATCAAATGAAGATTACACGCGTTCGGAAATAGCGCACTGAGGAGAGCGCACGGTGCAATGCCTAATAGGCTAGTGCGCTCCTGGTGCGCATTTCCGAAGCACACATGAAGCAAAATGTTAGCATTACTAGACCTTATAGTCTTATTTAAGCATGTTCAAATAATGTAAACACATTTTTATGTCCTTTTTTTACATTTTGGAACAAATTGCCTATATATTGGCCTATAGGGTGCTGCAGACCCAATCCTTGCATGGTGCCAACCTATGCTGTTACCCATCCCATGCCATCTTATCCTACGTTAGGCTATATCTCGCCTACTTACCATCTTCGTGTATCTCATGGGCAATAGCCTGAAATGTTGCCCATCTCATATCCTTCCTACAGTGGTACGGATGGCTTTTGCTGTACAAAATAGGGTATTTACAAACAGAAAAAATTAATCGTTCATCAAATGACGCCATGTTGATGCTCTCTCCTGTAGTCTGCGTGACTGTGTCCCTGGGGGGTTACCTGCACACAATCGGTGCCAGATAGAATCGACAAATCTGGTACTGATTGTCGAACGAACTTTCCAGAACGTACCAGACTGGAGACAGCTGCGCGTAACTTGGAGACTCCAAGTTGCGTCCGGGCGCACGGCTGTCTCCACGTTATCAGTACCACTACCACAGTAGGTGCCAAGTCTGGCACTGGTTCCGTGTGTATAGTAGCCTCCAGGTACGCAGACTAGCAGAAAGAGCATGGCATAATTTGAGGAAAATTAATATTTTCTGTTAGCAACCACTCCATTATTTTTAATAAAGCCATGACGCAGACGTCGATGGTAGGCTATAGGCGAAATATAGGATAAGATGACATGCTCCAAGTTGGAGCCTCCAGGTTGCGCCTGGGCGCACGGCTCTCTCCTATCTGCAGTCAGACCGTTCAGCGTGACTTCAGGAGAGGAGACGACAGATTGAAGAGTGCATACCACTGCTTTGGCATTGCCACTGGACACCTCAATGTTAATGTTATTAAAAAAATGAGAGAAAAAAAAGGGGGGGGGGGGGGGGTCATATTTGAACCATAATCTGATGTAGGCCTAATGTACAGTAGGCCCATTGGGCATAGCCAACACGGCACATCATTATCAGATCTACATTTATCCTTCAACATTTCATGCCCAAAATGATTGTTTGGGAGCAGTAGCATTTTCAGAAATATAAGTCATGGCTACGACTCTTTCATAATCTCCAGTCCAATGCGCACTGCCCATGCGAACTGAAAACATGTTCATTCATATTAACAGTTTTTTATTTTAAAAACCAAATCATATGGAATGGTTTGAAGTAGGCCTTCATTTATAATGTTGCATCCTCTGTGTAAAGCACTGATGTCCTTTTATATGGTTGGTCCGTGCAGTCAGGCGGATAACTATTGATTATGGGTCGGGTGGAATAACAAACTGATGTGAGGTGGAACGAGACATAACTTCACGGAGTCGACGTGACACCTGAATTATTTGATAGCTTGCATGCAATCTCTTTTGATATGCTACTGTACTGTTTGTACTGGACCCTCGTCCGGTTCTGGCAGACTGGTAGTGTGTGTGTGTGTGTGTGTGTGTGTGTGTGTGTGTGTGTGTGTGTGTGTGTGCGCGCAGGCTGGGTGGTGTGTGATAATCCATCTGAATTATTCCTTGGGCGGCGATCGGCAGGCCCGGGAGAACGATAATAACGGGACACTTAGACAGTATCTCGCCAAGGGTTCACAATTTATTATACACATGTACAGAATTATATATATAGCTAGCTGAGTACATTTGTATATTCACGTACAGTCGTACAAGTAGGCTACACAGCATAGGCACTCAGATCATAACACAGCCAGGGCAGAATCATATAAGCATTAGGCTATATGGACCAGAGGCTGCTAGGTTAGGATCGTGAATTATAAAATGCATGCACCTTGAATTATAACGTTTGTTTTAATTTTCTGTTCGGCCACGACGGGCAGGGATTATTTTTTCCTGTTGAATTGCTTACTGGAACAGACCAAACTACTTTACTTAACAATAAAAACATTTTCGTTCCGAAAGTGCATAGGCTCTTTCCTCCTCCGCACTCTGTAGAATAAAAACAACAACAGAGTGAAAAGACCGCCCAGTGTAGCGTAACAAACGGACCTTCTCTCCTATTGGTTGGGGGGTAAACCCAACCCTTTTTGTCTTGTCTGAAGTCCCACCCTGTTCTTCAGTCTGTCGCCTACAAAATGTTTTCTGTCGCGTGTCTTGCCCCCCCCCCCCCCCCCCCCCCCCCATGAAACAAGTTTGTCTGATTAAACCACGTGACTCCCATTGGAAATGAATTGGGAGCTACAAAGATCTTTGTCTGATAGGTGTGACTGCGGCCTTAGCGGTTATCCTTTTTAATAGAAAATAAAATATGCTGTTGAGTTAATACACCACCAGGAAAATGCCAATGTCCATTATCACACAATGCCATAAGCTGTCATTATTGCAATGCTAGTGTTGCCATCTTCTTGAATTCCTAAACACCTGCTTGACTGACCTGAACAGACTCAATATCCACTTTTAGCTATAATAGGATGTGATTTATAAAAACTTTGTCAAATTCTATTTCAACAGGTCAATCCATCAGTTCAGAAATGTTTCGAAAATACATACACACTGCCTAGTGTAACAAAACTAAACTCTCATCACTGTGTTGCTTATTTAATGAATAAAATGTAAATGTCTCCAATCTGTATAGTAAAGTATATGTTAATATAATAACCTACTGTGCACCAAAAATAAGATTGAATGTAGTCTGTGGATGAGAGAGAGAGAGAGAGAGAGAGAGAGATAATTAACATACACAACTACACCATATTATACTGTATTCCTAAATACTCTTCAAGTTAGTATTGTCACCTTTATTATTATTTATTTATACAAAAATACAGTAATACAAGTGACATCTTCATATGAGATGCACCAAAAACCGAATTTGCTTCTACAATTAAGTGACCACGGGCCAATTTGGGGAGGGGGGGGGGGGGGGGGGGGCGTGATGGATGGGACAGACAGATAGATACACATATAGGCTAAGTATGTCGGGACGTCGGGACCCTCGTTTACTTGCCCCAATCTCGACCACTCGCACACGGTCACTCCAGCATGGTGGTGGGTGGTGTTACAGTGAAATTGGTGACCTGCTGAAATATGTGACTTGACTACGACTACTACGTTTGTTTATTATTATGTTTTAGAGTTCAATCTAGCGGTATTTAGGCAATGTATTTAAAGACCTCCAATTAAGTTACGTTAAGTCAGTCCACAAGATGGTCACATACTTTGGCAGGTCAATAACTTTACCATAACGCAACACAGCCATGCTGGTCTACTTCACTACCTGCTCGCCTAAAGTAGAATTGTAGATCACAACGTTTCAGGTCATAGTAAATCACTTTATCACCTCACGGCGAGCCAACTAGCCAGGCTAGCCTACACTAATTCATTAATTCACGCACAACACATAGCAAAGAAAGGTATTAATCCCTCTTACCTTAATTTCCACTGAACGAATGCTGCGACGAGAAGTAGCTGTGTAGTCTGTGCTTGTGCTGTTTTAGTACACCTAGCAACGTCACTTCCGTAAGCCAACGGAAACCCTATTATTATTATTATTATTATTATTATTATTATTATTATTATTATTAATACTACTACTACTACTACTACTACTACTCATAATAATAATAATAATTAAACACGATGGTCATGACATTTCGGTAGGCACAATATAGCCTACATAAACAAATCAAATAAATGCATGCACTGAAGGAATTATAATGCATTATAATGTTTTAATTTATGAATACACACATGGGCACTTTATTTTGTAATCTGAACATTTGTGTAGGCGTTCTCACAAACGTATACAGTCAAACACAGTCAAATTATGTTTTTATTGTATATTTTATTAGCACCGTGACGTCACTGACGTAGAAGTGGATGGGGGGAGATTTCCGTAAAGTATACACGCAATAACAACGTATAGAAATGGATGGGGGGGTAATCAGTATCATATCCACGGTTTGACGGGAGGTCTAGTACAATATACACGGAATAGCATTGTGACCATTCCGTGTTATATCAACCTCTTTGGGTGTGGCCGGGTTGAATGCAGAGATTAAACCTGCAAATGGTCACTGGTTGTCTGTCATTGGACAGATCACCTGTTAATGATCACATTATGGATGAACTGAGACCATTTTACACCTCTTTGACTCTGAGTTTCAACAGAACTACAGAAATAGGTCGATCACACAGAACTTATTATTATTATCCTTTGTGAAATGTTAAAGGTAACTTCAACTCTTACGAGCTTACACTTAAGACGGAGGGCGGAGGTTGGAGGTGAGATTTATTGCAGATGAATTGATTACAGTATGGAGCTGGGATTGAGTGAATGGACAGAGAAGTGACTGACAGTATGATAACAGAATGATAACAGAATGATGACAGTATGAGGAGGAGACAGTGGAGGAGCTTTGGCGTGGGCCCCCTGGGGACGGACCAGAGCCTCGGTTCGGATCCTGCCTGGCGGAGGCAGGGGGGGCTCTTGAGCCTGCCCCCCTGAGGCCGACCTGGTGGAGCCTGCTGCTGGGCGGTCGTCGGGGAGGTGGCGGGTACCTGAACGGAAGCACAGATGAGCGATTGGGAAATGAGGACCGCTTATAAAGGGGGGCGGACAAGGTAACGCAGATCTGATTGGAGCAGACGAATGATGGAGCGTTGCAGCTCTAAGTTGAACTATCGTTAGAAACTAGACTTCAACTCTTACGAGCTTACACTTAAGACGGAGGGCGGAGGTTGGAGGTGAGATTTATTGCAGATGAATTGATTACAGTATGGAGCTGGGATTGAGTGAATGGACAGAGAAGTGACTGACAGTATGATAACAGAATGATGACAGTATGAGGAGGAGACAGTGGAGGAGCTTTGGCGTGGGCCCCCTGGGGACGGACCAGAGCCTCGGTTCGGATCCTGCCTGGCGGAGGCAGGGGGGGCTCTTGAGCCTGCCCCCCAAAAGGAATTTAAAGAACATACCTGGAGGTCGTTTACCGGCTTGGGTTGCCCTAGGGCGCCATTGGACCGCCTGGGGCCTGGAGGAGAGAGAGAGAGGAGCCTGCGGAGATGGGACCTTGCAGAGGCGGATGGAAAAAGAGAGAGAGGGGTTAGCAGCGTAGGAGTGGACGACCTCTCGGCAGAGGGTTGCGAGAAGGAGTAGTGGCGAGAATTTTGGTTCACCTGGCGACGGTGGCGAGACGGGGAGACTCCCGGCGGAGGAGGCCCGCGTGGCCGGAGGACGGGTCGACCGTCGTTTAGGAGGAAGTGAGTGGGCGTCCTGGAGAGGGAGAACATGTTTAGAAGTGGGCAGAAGAGGAGGTACCCGCCACCCGACACATCCACCAGTCAATGTAGGTACCGCGTTGGAAGATGCCATGGACTTCTGGGCATCAAGCACGGAGGCGGAGGAAGGTCGGACGTAGGAGGAGAAGGCGGAGGACGACCATCGGCCCAGGGCCTGCAGGGTAGGGACGGAGACGCCGCTGGCAGCAGCGGTGGTGGCGGCTCCGATTCTCAGGGAGTGGCTGGAGTAACGGTCAGGCGGGAGGCCACATCTTAGGAGCAGGGAGCGGAGGTGAGAGGTGAAGGCGTGCTGGTGGAGAGGGAGACCATTCGGGAGGCTGAAGAGAGGAAGGTGGCCGGAGGAGCGTTGTCTGACGGAGAGGAAGCGCAGCATGGAAGAGAAGGGGCAGAAGTTGCCGGGGACCTTGGCCACCGAGACGAGGCAGCCTCTGCGGTCACGGTCAGCTTTTGAGTGTTTCAGAGATAGGTTGAAGCAGGTGGGGGTGAAGCGCAGGTCGGAGATGCAGACGTCTCTGGAGGGGTCGAACGCCGAGGACCTGGTTGTGAACTCGCCTACTCTAAGGAATCCATAGAAGGCGAGGAGAAGGGCGGCTTCGAGGAGGAGGTCTAGATACGGAGTGAAGACTCCTTTCCTGAGTTCCGAGACGAGGGAGTGGAGAATGTTTAGAGTAATGGGGAGACGCTGGTCCGGGACGTGACGTGACGATCGCCGAAAGCCCTTTAGGAGGAGTTTGATATGTGAGTTGGTGAACAGGCTAGGGAAAAGGGGGTCGCGAAGGCGGGCGTGGAACTGGATCCCTGCTATTAGACCGCTCATATAGCCGTAGCTGAGGTGGTTAAGCTTGAAATTAAAGGTGAGAAAAGGGGTGACGGTCGAGACTAGAACTGGGAAGAGAGGAATGGAGTGACAGGCGCAGAACTGACCGAACTTGCGCCAGGCCGAGGCGTAGCAAGATGCGGTGGCGGGGGCGAGGGCGGATCTAATATAGACGTCGGCGAGAGAACGGAGGTGTTGGATGTGGGGCGTCAGGACAGAACTAGCTCTCGGTGCGCCGGGCAGATCAGGGGGAGTGGCTTGGCTGAAGGGCATCGCTGGTGGAACTCCTGGAGTTTGAAACGAGAGAGACAGTCAGCGATATTGTTAAGGCGGCCAGGAACGTGAGCTGCGCGGACCGTGAAATTGAACATGACAGAGGACCAGGTGATGAATCTCATAAGGGGCATGATCTGATTGGAGGAGGAGCGGCCTTTATTTATGACGAAGACTGTGGCCTCATTGTCGCAGTTGAACACTATACGCTTGCGAGCCCAGCGGGACCCCCAGAGCTTGCAGGCTACGGCGATGGGGTACAGTTCGAAATGGGCTATGGACACCGGTGGCTGAGTTAGTTCGACGGGCCAGCTGTCGGAGAACCACTCCCCTTGGAAGATCCCCCCAAAACCTGCAGAAGGCGCCGCGTCGGTGAATAAGTGCATTTCGTGGGCCGGAGATACGGGGTCGTGATAGAAGAGGGAAATACCGTTCCAATCTTGTAACAACTTTGACCAGAACAAGAGATCGGACTGACAGCCTGCATCTAGAACAACTACGTCGCTAAGGGAATCGACGCTGCTGGCCAACTCTAGCAGCCGGGATATGAACGAGCGGCCCTGGGGAATTATTTTGATTGCGTAATTAAAATGACCCAGAAGTGAAAGCAGCTGGCGCTTGGTGCGGGGCGAAGCGGCGCTCTGGATTAATTATCTGACACGAGTTAGCTTTTCCGACGGGAGGGAGGCTTTCATCTCTACGGAGTCTAGAAGGATACCGAGAAACTCGACGGACTTGGCCGGGCCGACTGTTTTTTCGGACGAGAAACGCGTTGAACGTTTCTTTGAGTGAGCGGAGGCTGGTGGGGGGGAACTGGGAGGGAAAATCTATTAACATAAAGTCGTCGAGAAGGTGGAGGACGAAGGGTAGACGGTTAACGTTCAGCAGAACCCACCAGAGCGCCTCCGAAAGCTGGTTAAATATGTGGGGGCTGCTTCTACAGCCGAACGTTAAGCGAGTGGCGAAATAGAAATAGTTCTCCCATTTAACGCCGAAAAGGGACCATTGAGACGGATGGATAGGCATTACTTTAAAGGCGTCTGTGATATCTGCTTTTGCCAGCCACGCGCCTTGGCCTGCTATTTTAATGAGTTTTATTGCGTCGTCAATGGAAGCGTAATGCAGAGAAAAGTTTTCGAGCGGAATCATGGAGTTTACGCTGGGGCACAGGTCGTGGCGGGGGGCTGACAGGTCTATGATTAAACGTTTTTTCCCCGAATATTTTCGCGTAGCGATCCCGATGGGATTGCTGCGAAACGGATCGAAAGGCGGGGAGGGGTAGGGCCCTACCATGAAGCCTTTGAGGACCTCTTTCTCCAGGAGAGAAGCGACTATTTCTGGTTCTGCCAGGGCAGATTGGAGATTAGGAAACACATGAGAGTGGGTTAGGGGTGAGAGAACGCCGACGCGGAAACCTTGCGATAAGCCTGTGAGGAGATAGTCCGTGAAAACTGGGTCGGGGTGAGATGATAGAGCGGCGGATAAAACGTGAATGTGGATGGGGGTGGAGGGGTGGCTGCTTAGAATGGTTTGGAGTATCGAGGAGTTTTGTGAGGTGGACCCTCCCTGCTGGCATCCCTCGGAGGGCGGGTTCGCCTCGGGCACACTGACTTTGGGTGGGGGTCTTTGCAGTAGCTACAAACGTGAGAGAATTGGCATTTACCGAAGGTACAGACATTTTCGTTAAAGTTGTTACATATGGGCATGTTGTTAAAGAAGGTCACCTCTCTTCCGCGGGAGTCCCTCTGGCCCGGGGGGGGCTGGTCCTGGGGGTAGGGATCTTGAGAGTCGAAGGCGGAAGGATTCGAAGTTTTTGGGCGGTTTTCTTTTTTCACCGGGGGAGCGAGAAACACAGACTTGGGGCATGATTCGGCGGAGTGATCTACTTGGTTGCACAGATAGCAGGTAAGGGCCCTGTGGCCGCCTACGTGCAGAATGAGCAGCTCTGTATCTAGGCACGCCCAGTTGAGTCTAGAGTTGAAGCGAGCGAGGAAGTTAGCCGCTTTAGCTGAGAAGGCTTTATGATAATCATAAAACATAGGGCCGCCGTATCTACGTTTGATTTCGCTAATGAGAGCGAGGTAGGAGTCTAGCTCGGATCTACGCTCTGGGAAGACGTCACACAGGGTGTCCCTAAACAGGCCGAAGGCTATAACGAAGTCGCAGAAGTCGAGGGAACGGTTAATGCGGGGATCGGAGGCGCGGAACACGGCAGAGAGCTGGTCGGAGCCTACCAGCTTTCTGTCGCATTCGGGAGTGGGGAGGATGAGAGAGGCTAGGTTAACGTCCTTCCCTTCGATTATTTGGGCTCTGAGGTGAGAGGAAATGGCGGAAAAGGGAGAAATGAAATAATTACCGGCAGGGGCAACTGGCTGGGCGGAGGAGAGTGTGAACCCGGACCGCGGGTGGGGAGGCACTGGGTTGTTTGGAGGAGGAAAAGAGGACGAGAGCGTGGCGCTGCCGGCCGCTGGAGGAGGGAGCACGGGCGCTTGCTGAGAGAGCCGTGATTCGAGTGCCCCGACTGCGTTGGCCAGGGTGGCCATAGCTGACAGCAGCAGGGCGGTGGAGTCGTGAGATGGCGGCGAATGCGGATTTTGAACGGGGCCAGCGTAGGCCTGGGAGCCGCCGGGTTCGTCCTGGGCGAGCTCGGCTGAACGCGGGGTTGTATTTTTCTTTTTACCCTTACTCTTGCCTTGGCTGGGAGACTCGTGCTGCAGAGTCTGCGAGGACTCGATGGTGGCGAGAAGGAGATCCACTAGCTGAGAGTGGGTTAGGCCCCGTTCGGGAACGATGCCGTGGCCAGAGAGCGCGGCGTAAATAAGTTCGTCTGGCCAGGAGACATACTCGGCGGCAGCCAGCCTGGAGCTGCGGCGGTGAGAGGTGCTGTCGTCTGGATCTGACATGATCGATGCGCGTTACCTGACTACCTGAACGGAAGTACAGATGAGTGATGGCAAATGTGAAGCGTTTATAAAGGGGCGCGGACAAGGTAACGTAGATCTGATTGGAGCAGACGAGTGAAGGGTCGTTACATCTCTAAGTTGAACTTTCGTCAAAGACTAACATTATACATATTCACTACTATGCTATACATATGTACTATGGCGTGCTATGACTATATACTGACTGAACTGAACTATAACATAACATAATCAAGCAACAGGTATGAGGTGTGGAGTCAGTGAATCAGTGGTGTAGGTGTGGTGTATGGATGTGTGATACATGGTGTGGTGTAATGTGTGGATGGAAAGAATAATCAAACATAAATGAACGGCGACATGGAGGCTAGTGCAGGGAGTTGAGGCAGCAGGTCTGCCTCCTCTGGATCTCTCAGTGTGAATGGCAGGGACATTGCTTTTATAGCTCACTGGAGGCACCGGGCCCAGGTGCTCTCCAATGAGCGATCAAGACGTGGCCCACCCAGGCTCACCTATAGGGAGACAATTAGGCAGGTGCTCCCTAACCACTACACATACTGTGTGTCTATACTCTATAATGTGTGTGGGGCATCACACCCCCCCCCCCCCCTTAAAGTCGTGGTCCCAATAGGAACCATGACTCCCCATTTAGCCTACATACATCTACTATACATCAAATTCACGAACATGTTACATTTTACAATTAAGTGCACTATATTCATCAAATGTAGCCTACCTAAGGTTAATTAACGATTAATGTCCCACTAACCAAAAGATTTTACATTTCACAATCAAGTGCACTATATATCAATCAAATTTACATAATGTTAACATTAGCTTTTACCATGGTTTTCCTACATATTAAAATACTTAACAATGCAACAAGGCTTACCAACCAAATATACACCTGTATGCTATACCCAAATACCTGCCTCCCCACTTTGCCACACCATCCTGCCCCCAGCCTCAGCAACCTTGTATACAGGAGCGATTTAAGAGAGCCAGAGACAGGATAGTCTATATCGAGGAAAACAAGAAACAAGATATGTAAGCACAACAGGTTAACACATTATTCTAGGCAACAGTTATTAATATGTTGAACTCTAGAGTGCAATAACACTCAGCACCCTGGCCCTGCAACACCCTGGACTCTCCCTCCCCCTCAATGGCTGGATCTGATTTTTAGCTAGCAATACGGCCACCAGGGAGCAGGACAGGCCAGAGGTCACAAACCCAGGCGCACTAAAAAGAAAACCAGAGGACATCAAGTATTAGAGAACATCATGAAGCACCATAAATATAGACACCAAATATTTCGTCCTCTACTCAGTCACTGCCATTGACTGAGCAGAAGGACACATGGTGACTGACTGACTAGGCCTACTCATAGCAAAGCCTTAACAGGTTTACATGACACCACTGAGTTGGAGTAGGAGTGGAAATTATGTAGCTGTCTTTAGACACACGCTTGACAACAGTGTATGGCCCCGTGAGCCTCGCTTGGAAAGGCAAAAGAGCCAACACGTGTTCGCCGGGTCTGAACTCCCGACGTTCAGCCCGTCGACCAAATGAACGCTTCCTTTTCACTTTAGAATTTACAATGGCATCTTTGGTAGGCTCCGGAGAACCCGCCCGATTTAACAGTCCTGGTGATGACACATTTCCCCACACACTTCCCCCAGCATGCATGTTACCCAGGAGAACATCAACCCCAGCCACCGGTAACGCCGCGCGCAACGCCACTTCCACCTCGCCCTGAACCAGACCACAGAGATCTAGCTTGTGTATAGGAGCAGGGATTGTGGACATGCCCATACCACGGCTCAACATGACACGCCCTGTAGCCGACTGTGAAGAGAATGGTAGGACTGAGTCAAGAACATAAGTGCCCTGCGCCGCCGTGTCTCTCAGAATTGTCACAGGCACTTTTTCCTGTGAGCCCACAAGAGAGATAAACCCCCTTTCCACAAACGGTCGATACGTCTCATCTACACCGCCCTCATGTAAAGGACTTACCGACCTCACATATGACACCGGCGCACAAGCCGCAGTTGACTTCACCTCTGTTGTTTCTCTTTGTTTCCATGCGTAACAGTTTGGTTTGATATGACCTCTCTTTCCACAATAGTGACATGTTCTGTCACCGTCACGAGCAGCCCAAATTTTCCCGTCCTCCGTGTTAAAGGTATATTCAGTGATTTCACTTAATTCAAATATCACTTATTTTTTTGTTTTGTTGTGATAATCCTCCCTACTATAGAGTGTGCTGGCCATATAAGGAGTTCCTCCCTGTCCCCAGTTAACCCCTGGGGGTCAAAAAACCTTAGGTTTCGTTTTTGACTCTCTATCCTGATTGGACGAAAGGCTGGGTCCCACAGCCAAAAACGAAACCTAAGGTTTTTTGAGTGAAATCACTGAATATACCTTTAACGTTTCCCTTGAAACAGAGCCGGCCCTCAGATCAGGCAGATCAGGCAGTTGCCTGAGGCAACAGGAGCGGGAGGGGCAGCAGAGCCGTCAGCCCAATCACAGAAACCTTCGCTTTTTTTCAAGCAGGCACTGCGAGCTCCTAAACAGCTGAGCAGGCTGCTAGTACTGCTATGGCCACAGGAGGGAGCTAATCGTCCAGTGTGAAACAATAATAAATCAGTCATGTGTATTATAGCCTTTGTGTGTATAAATATATATAAATGACTCTACATTGGTTGGTGGAGCTTCCCCCACCGTTTTAACCTGCTGTTCAGTGATAAAGGTTGCTACTCGCTGTGGGATTGCTCTAACAAACTGTTCTAACAGCACCAAGTCACACAATGTCTCGCATGTTGTTCCACCTGCAGCAACACGCCAACGATTAAAGTTGAGCACCATCTGCCGTGAAAACTCCAAGTACGATTGTTTCTCGTCTTTTCTGCCATTTCTAAAGCGCTGCCGGTAGCTCTCAGGCACCATCTCATACACCTTAAGAACAGCAGTCTTAACGGTGGCATAACTTAGACAGTCGGTCACCGATAACGCAGAATAAGCCTCCTGTGCCCTCCCCGTAAGAACACACTGCAGCATCACAGTCCGATCCGCATCAGGCCACCGTCTCGAGTCCGCCAATCTCTCAAACAATGAAAAAAATGTCTCAGGCTCCCTCTCATTGAATTTTGGCATCAACCTTAAATTACCCACTAAATCAAACTGCCTGTTTCCTGCATTCGAGGCTCTCCCTCCACTGTCCAAACACGTCTGATCCATTTTCCCCTCTTTTACCAGCTCCAACTTCTCCCTCTGCAAGTCAGTTCTCATTCTCTCTCGCTCAGTCTCCGCCATATCCATCTGCAACTGGATAAGCATCAGTTCTTTTTGCTGTTCAAATGAAAAGTTTGGATTTGCCTTTAAGCTTTTAATAGGCGCAAAGGCAGCCGCGCCACCTCCCCCTGTTTCCTCAGGCTCCGATGGCAAAACCTTTGCTTCTTCTAAATCGCCCATCAAGATTAACCTTAACGTACCCACTTTGCGTCTCCTGTCCCCAATGTCAATGTGGTAGTGGTCAGCAATATCGAACAACTGTTCCTTTGTACAGTCATTTAAAAAATCAACTGACGGCGACGCCACACATTTATCAATTTCAGCCATCACAACGTTTGGATAGCTAAACACAGAATAAATAACACAGCGACGTAACTTCACACAGAGTAAAAAAATCGTCAAAAACCTTTATATCTTTAGTCTTGTAGTCAACAAAAATAACGTTTAATTGATATTGTTGTAGTTCAGATGTTTGGTCTAAATGAAGCCTCCTGAACCACGGGACAATATTATAACTATGTTCCCAACTCACTGACACCATCTGCTGGACACAACGAGAAGTGCATCCAAATAGTAGCACTGTACATTTGTATGGCATTCAAATGTTCTGTTTAATTGAATATTATGATGATGGACCACAATGGGAACAACAAGCCATAGTGCTTTATTTATAAATCCTCTTAACAGACCTTGTATTGAACTGGACTTTACTGTGCTTTTCTTTTCTCTACAAAGTGTTAATAAAGTATTCCATCAATCTGATTAAATTACTGCTATTTTTCCGTTCCATATATGGTTACTAGGGCCGGGACTAATTGCGATTAATTTAGATTAATTAACTACAGATAAATTAATCACACCTTTTTGTTTCCCCCATCATAAAGTTGTTTTTATTTGTTTTCTCATGCCCAGCCATGTAAAGCACATTTGAGTATTCATATACACACTGAAGACTCTTTATATATAAGGCACTTGCTGCCTATATATATCGTTGGGATAAAACGCATTTTTCTATGGAGTTGTGTGCACTGGAAATAATAAAAAGTCCCCCCATTCTGTGTTGCCTATAGAACTGGAGGTCTGAAAAAAACAGTAACATTATGAAGTACATTTTTGTGATGTCACTGAGATGTACTTCATAATGTTACTGATTTTACTGACAGTAAAATGTTGAAAATGAGTGGAATCCCGTAGTCACTATTCACTGGGATACCAAAAACATTTGAAAAAAAAGGTTTCTCACTGTTCTCGGGTTAAATATTGATATGCGATTAAAATGTGATTAATCAAGATTAATTAACTACAAAGCCTCTGATTAATTAGATATTGTTTTTAATCGAGTCCCAGCTCTAATGGTTACACTTGTAACCATTTTTGAACTGCAGCCACCTGTAAGGGCTCTTTGAGAGCGGCTTTGAAGGAGTCTAGGGATTCACATTTCTTTAACAACTGTTGGTAGTGCCCCACCAACAGTCGTAAAGGAATGTGAATTTCCGTGGCATGGGAGAACGAACTCAACCCCTTGTTGTTTGAGCCAAATCTGGGCTGCGATATTTAATAATATTAACTTTATTTATATAGCACTTTTCTGGACAAAGTCACAAAGTGCTTAAATAGATGCGGCATAGCAAATCAACAACTTACAGCCAGCTGGCCAACAGTAGAAAGCATATTTAAGGATCCAATATAATAACAACAATGTAATAGATAAAAAATACCGACAGAGTTCAGTGAACAAACATTCAACGGGGCTGGGGGGGGGGGGGGGGGGGGATGCTTCTCTGAACAAGTAGGTTTTGAGAAGAGATTTAAAGGATGCGACGGTGTCTGCTTGTCGGATGGTTTTGGGACAGAGAAGGCTCCTTCTCCCTTGTTTATGAAGGGTGTTCAGACAGAGAAGGCTCTTTCTCCCTTGTTTATGAAGGGTGTTCAGACAGAGAAGGCTCTTTCTCCCTTGTTTATGAAGGGTGTTCAGACAGAGAAGGCTCTTTCTCCCTTGTTTATGAAGGGTGTTAAGACAGAGAAGGCTCTTTCTCCCTTGTTTATGAAGGGTGTTCAGACAGAGAAGGCTCCTTCTCCCTTGTTTATGAAGGGTGTTCAGACAGAGAAGGCTCCTTCTCCCTTGTTTATGAAGGGTGTTCAGACAGAGAAGGCTCTTTCTCCCTTGTTTATGAAGGGTGTTCAGACAGAGAAGGCTCTTTCTCCCTTGTTTATGAAGGGTGTTCAGACAGAGAAGGCTCTTTCTCCCTTGTTTATGTGATGGAATTTCTCGGGAACCTTTAAGTCTCACTTGTTTCGTCATTTCATAGTTTTACATCCTAATGTCAAACCCTGACCAATGAGCTGTGGCCAAACTGTCATGTGACAACACTATGAATAATTAATACACGACAACAGAACCACGACAGACTTTTCAACAATACGTTTATTAAATGAAAACAATTACAGTTTATCATTTAGGCACTTAGCAATGTATCCACAGAGCCTTTTACAGTAACATGTATAAGTTAGGCACTGAGCCATTTACAGTAACATGTTTTATCATTTAGGCATTGAGCCATTTACAGTAACATGTTTTATCATTTAGGCACTGAGCCATTTACAGTAACATGTTTTATCATTTAGGCACTGAGCCATTTACAGTAACATGTTTTATCATTTAGGCACTGAGCCATTTACAGTAACATGTTTTATCATTTAGGCACTGAGCCATTTACAGTAACATGTTTTATCATTTAGGCACTGAGCCATTTACAGTAACATGTTTTCAGAACACCACAAAGTTGGTACGGTGACTAAAATACACCGTGAAATAAAATACACCATGAATTAAAATACGCCATACAATAAAATCCACCATTGGGCCAGCCTGTAACCGGAACATCTGTTACACATGTCATAAAAAAGAGAACATGAAAGAAATCGAATACAAGAATCAAATATCAGTAAAACAAAACAAAAAACACCATCATCAGTCTTGAAGGAAAGTCATTCATGAAACGTAAATGTGTGGAGATCTGATCTACTCTAACCTAACCTAATGTAATCTGTAAAGCTCCCTGTGGTGATGAGTGGTTCAAACACAGAGGGTCTAGTTAACTAGTGTTAACTAGTGTTAACTAGTGATAACTAGTGATAACTAGGAGCAGTAACCAGGCAGGCTGCATGCTACTAGATTGGTTGAGACGGTTGTGAGTTTGTTGATCTGCTATTTTGAAACACATTTGAAGGAGATGAAGAAAAACAAAGACCCAAAAAATCTTAAAATTCACAAATAAACCTGAGATGAGGTATAAATCTACATATTCGTACGTCAATGAGGTATGAATCTACATATTCATACATTAACCTGAGATGAGGTATAAATCTCCATATCCGTACATTAATGAGGTATAAATCTCCATATTCATGAACCTGAGGTCAGACATGAAGTAGCAGCAGGTGTACGCTGTGCATTATATCAGTTAAAACTCTTTCACTGCCACCTGCTCTCTCCTTGCCACGGTCTTTGTTTTAACCCATTCTGAACGGGAACCCATTTTGGTGTTGGCATCATGTTATGCTTAAGCTATTTTGGAAAAATCGAAGAACGACTGACATTTTTAGAATCTGATCTCAGGTCAGAATGGGTTAATCAGACCAGTGTGTGTCCAGTGGAAACCTCGTATGAATCTGATCTCAGGTCAGAACGGGTTAAAGGTGAAAATTACCCCGGGTCGTCACCAGGAAGTCAGCAAACGGCTAATGGATCCTCCCGTGATGAAAGCCTGAGGCATTGTAACGCTGTCCAATGAGACGTGGGTAAAGCCTGAGACATTGTAACGCTGTCCAATGAGACGTGGGTAAAGCCTGACGCATTGTAACGCTGTCCAATGAGACGTGGGTAAAGCCTGAGGCATTGTAACGCTGTCCAATGAGACGTGGGTAAAGCCTGAGACATTGTAACGCTGTCCAATGAGACGTGGGTAAAGCCTGAGACATTGTAACGCTGTCCAATGAGTAGGCGTGCGTACACACGTGCACACACACAGAGACGTAGGCGTGCGTACACACGTGCACACACAGACGTAGACGTGCGTACACACGTGCACACACACAGAGACGTAGACGTGCGTACACACGTGCACACACACAGAGACGTGGTGCATTTATTATAGGATATATATTTGTTTCCTTGGAAACAATTCTACTGGAACACTATATGTTCAGCTGGAGGTCAGGGGTCAAACCCTATCAACCTGGAGGTCGGAGGTCAAACCCTATCTTGGGGTCTTTAGCACATCAAGGTTTGATTGACAGATTGTCACTGTGCTTCTTACTGTATATACATCATCAGTGTGATGTCACCATGATGTCATGAGGAGTCACTCATGACCAAATATGGAGTCCATGATGTCAGGCGTACTGGCGACGGTGGTAACCATGACAACCTGGACTCACTCAGACATGTGGAGTAACCATGGCGACCTGATGTGACCCTCGCTCACATGGAGACTATCTCTGCTCACACAGAAACACTGAGGAGCCAGACGTCCACAACCCGAACCCAACGCAGAGGGGTTCAGAGGACGTGGTCTGGAAGGTGTGCAGGTGGGTCAGAGTGTCCTCTGAGGACACGTCATAGAAGGACAGAGTCCCAGCGGGACGGTCCACATACACTGCTACTCTGTAGACCCCCTTCCTGACCTCACGGTCAGCATCCACTGCTGCTCTGATGGAGCGTCTAGAGGGACCGACAGGGAGGACAGTCTGCTCCCTATTGTGACTGACAGAGTAACTGACACCACGACACTCCAGACTCCATGACATGCCATTGTGTCCAAGCCAACAGTCAACATCACCATATCCTTTCCTGCTGATTGCTCTGTCAGTCCCTGCTATATTAACCCCTCCACTGCACTCTACCTCAGAGTAGCAGCGTTCGCTCACACTCTCTGCACTCAGAACCTGATGATATCCTTCAAACCTCTCTGTATGGTCAGGATACTGATGACTCTGTCCATACTCCAACGCTGTGATCTTCCTGTTGTCCTCAGACAGAGTGAGGGCACAGTGTGCTGTGTTTGTGTCCAGTGAGAGACGCTGGGAATCTGATGAGAAAACACACAGTAACCATTAAGTACATCATTCACTGACACACACACACACACACGCACGCACACACACACTGGCGCGCACACACACACGTGCGCACAAGCACACACACACATGTGCGCACAAGCGCACACACACACACACACTGGCGCACACGCGCACACACACACACACACACACACACACACACACACACAAACACACACACACACACACACACACACACACACACACACACACAGCTAAAAACGGCCATAGACGTCATAAACAAATGTGATGAGGTCAGCACATTTTGGGCAAGTGGCTGTTTGACATGTCACATGCTACTTCATGGCTCCACCCCCCCCCCCCCCTATCTGAAAATATGTTGTTCCAGTGACACCCCCCCCCCCCTCCCAGAAGCAAAGATTTGAGTTAAAATGTTCACTCTGTAATAATTTATATTTAAAGATTTGAGGCACATTTTCGCGATTTTTCAAAAATAGCAGACCTACAAGCTTGTTGATCTGCTATTTTTCAATAGCTAAAGTATAACATAATGCTTTAAAACACCAAAAGGGGTTCCCACCCAGAATGGGTTAAAACATAATGGAAGTTTGACATCTTTGACATCTTTGCCTGCCATAGGATGTTAACGGTCACAAGAAACCCCTAAAAAAAGCCCAATACTTTCAGCCGGTCAGCAAGTGGATTCATGAATATATGTATATAGACAATATTTTAGGCCAATAAAAAAGACTATATTCCCACCCGTCAACCTCGACTGCCGGACTACTAGACAAGGAGGTTAAATGGGAGGCTATTGTGCAGTCAAAGTTACCAATACAAGCTAGTTAATTCAGCATTCTTTTATTGAGCGGTCAGGCCGGTATGGTAGGCCTCAGGCCTAGCAATATAGGCCTCAGGCCTACCATATCTGGCCCACGTTCAAATATGTGAGTGAGAAAACGTGAGTGAGTGTTTCTGTCATTCTGATCTCCAACATATTTCTATTGACTGGCTTTATCTCTCAGCCAAGGCTGTAGTTGTCTGCAACGTGTCACTAAGGAGTATGAAATCCTTGTTTGACCAACACGCACACGCCTGAAGATGCACTGTGTGCGCGCCAGACTGCGTGCTTGACAAACTACAATGTGAAAGCAAACCCGACCAAGAATGTTACAACTACAGCCCTGAAGTCTACCAAACTATACAGTAGGTGTTAAAAAACTCTGTATAAGATGTCAATAGTGAGAGATACTCACGTCCTTGAATGAGATGAGGATTGAACCGATCTTCTCCACCACGTTTCACCCTGTAGGAAGTAGAACATCAATGCATCAATGTCTGACTGTCTAACACAACGTCTCCACTAGCTGACACTACAGTGTTTCACTCTGTAGGAAGTAGAACAACAATGCATCAATGTCTGACTGTCTAACACAACGTCTCCACTAGCTGACACTAGTGTTTCACTCTGTAGGAAGTAGAACAACAATGCATCAATCATCACATGTCTGAAACTAGTAAAATAGTGGTGATGCCCCACAAACATTACCCACACATAGTAAACCCACAACAGGGTCTACTCACTTGAGATTCTCCAGCCCAGCAGAGAGCAGCATCTTCATTCCTGACTCATTCACCATGTTGAGACTCACGTCCAATTCTCTCAGATGGAGGGAGGGATTAGAAGTTAGAGCTGAGGCCAGAACTTCACAGCATCGCTCTGACAACCAGCAGTTCTCCAGTCTAAATGAAGAATACAACCAGATGAGAGAGAGAGAGAGAGAGAGAGAGAGAGAGAGAGAGAGAGAGAGAGAGAAGAGAGAGAGAGAGAGAGAGAGAGAGAGAGAGAGAGAGAGAGAGAGAGAGACAGAGAGAGAGAGAGAGAGAGAGAGAGAGAGAGAGAGAGATAGAGAGAATGTGATTCACATTGCATGTGAATTATTGCATGTGAATCACATTGAATGTGAAGGGGGGCCTGGAGGAAAATAGGGGATGGTGATGCCTTTCTAATTGTAGTCAGAGGGAGGGTGATCCAATTCTGATAATAAAATAGTCTGGGTTTTTATATATACATGTTTTACTGCAGCTTTTTATTTATTTAATCAGACTTTGTCTAATAATACCCCTCTGTTGCTTTCACTTGTAGAACGAACACACACACACACACACACACACACACACACACACACACACACACACTACAAGTCCGTCCGTCTTTCTCTCTCTACTCTGCCGATGTGAACGTAAATAAAAGCCTGTCTACTGAAGGATAGTCTGTCTCAGTCACTCACAATGTTTGCTCTGAAATATATATTCAATGATTTGCGCCACATTTTAACGATTAAAAAAAAATAGCAGATCTACAAGCTCATAGCGAGCTTGTAGATCTCATCTGCAAGCTCATAGCGAGCTTGTAGATCTGCTATTTTTCAATAGCTAAATTATAACATAATGTTTAACCCATTTAGGCCTGACGTCGAAATAATAAAAAAAGTATTCTGAAAGAATATATATTTAAAGATCTGTGTTGCATTTTCACGATTTAAAAAAAATAGCAGACCTACAAGCTCGTAGCGCTTGTAGTGTGAGTTACCATGATATTAACCTCATCCACACTCTTCAAATACTACCACCATCATAACTACATTATAATCACTTACTATAACAGAACTTTACTTAACCAAATACAAATAGAAATGTTAAATGAATCTGACCTGAGAGTCTCCAGACAACAGTTTGGGCTCTTCAGTGCAGCACAGATGAGATCCAGTCCAGAATCCTTCAAGACGTTTCCACTCAGGTCCAGTTCTCTCAAATGGGACGGATTGGAGCCGAGAGCTGAAGCCACAACTTCAACGTGTTCCTCTCCGAGGTCACAGTCAACAAGTCTGTAATTACAGATTAAATGTAAAATCAGAGATGATCAAAACAGAACAGACCATGTTCACTGTCAAGGAGGTTCACTGTGGAGCTGTCTGAAATGTGTGTGTGTGTGTGTGTGTGTGTGTGTGTGTGTGTGTGTGTGTGTGTGTGTGTGTGTGTGTGTGTGTGTGTGTGTGTGTGTGTTTGGATACTTTTCTAGCTAAGGAAATAGCGGCAGTGAGTAACACATATTTAATTGAAATGAGCTCATAACTTTCCACTGTTCTCATTTGATTGTAAAACAAACATTAAATAATTCAAACGATCCCAACTCGCTGCTGTTGTTCCACTCTATGGCAGTGAAGTGAAGAAATGTTCTGTCAACAGATGAACAGTCTGTACGACCGCATGCCATGGCAAAATCACCCTGATATCACTAAATATACTAAACACAAATCACTTGAATTCTTCTCTCTCTCTCTCTCTCTCTCTCTCTCTCTCTCTCTCTCTCTCTCTCTCTCTCTCTCTCTCTCTCTCTCTCTCTGAAGTATATAGTGATCTAACATGTTAACATTCACACTACTAACCTGGCTGTTTTGCAGTTCCTCACAGCTGGGACCAGTCTCTGTCGCCCCTCCTTTGATGTGTTGTATTTCTGCAGGTCCAACTCCTCCAGAACGTCCTCTGACATCTGCAGCATGACAGCCAGAGCTGAACACTGGGTCTCAGACAGTTTCTCTGTTCTGTTCTCTGACTTCAGGAACTGTTGGATCTCCTGATGTAATGAGTGGTCGTTCATCTCCATCAGACAGTGGAAGATGTTGATACATCTGTCAGGAGAGGCGTCACCATCAGTTAACAACGTCTTCAGGTTCTGGATGGCTTTCTGGATCTCCTCTGGACTGTTCTCTGTCTGACCCAGCAGGCCGCCTAACAGACTCTGGTTGGACTGCAGTGAGAGGCCATGAAGGAAGCGGACTAAGAGGTCCAGGTGGCCATTTTTACTCTTCAGGGATTTATTCACGGCAGCTTCCAGGAAGCGTGAGAGGGAGCTGGAACGGTAGTATCTATCTCCCAGGAATGTCTTCAGGACCTCCGTGTTCTTCTGTGTGAAACAGTGGAACAGGTAGACTGCAGCCAGAAACTCCTGGAAGATCAGATGAACAAAGCTGTAGACCGTTTTCTGGAACAGCACACTCTCTGTTTTGAAGATCTGTGTGCACACTCCTGAGTACAGCGCGGCGTCTTTCACATCAAGACCACACTCTTCCAGGTCTTCTTGGTAGAACATGATGCTACTTGTCTTCAGGTGTTTGAACGCCAGCATGCCCAGATTCAGAAGAACATCCCTGTCAGACTTCATGAGCTGCTGTTGATTCTCTCTCTTTTTTCGTTTCTCCCCCTCAGTCTCGTCATACTTCTGCTTCTTGGTGTTTGTCTGAACCAACAGGAAGTGGCAGCACATCTCAGTCAGGGTCTTGGGCAGCTGTCCTATGGTGGTGTGTGTCCTCAACATGTCCAGCAGAACGGTAGCAATCATCCAACAGAAGAGTGGGATGTAACACATGATGTGGAGGCTCCTCCATGTCTTCAAGTGTGAGAGGACTCTGTCGGCCAGCTTCTCTTCACTGAATCTCTTCCTGAAGTACTTCTCCTTCTGGGGGTCTGTGAACCCTCGCACTTCTGTCACCATGTCAACACATGCAGGAGGGATCCGATTGGCTGCTGCGGGTCTGGTGGTTATCCAGTGGAGGGCCTTGGGGAGCAGATTCCTCTTGATGAGGTTCGTCAACAGAGCATCCACCGATGATGTCACTGTGACATCAGAGATGATTTCATTTTCGTCGAAGTGCAACGGAGACCTGCTTTCATCGAGGCCATCGAGGATGAAGCAAACTTTCCAGGCAGCGAGCTGCTCTGCTGTGACCTTCTTTAACGTTGGGTGGAAATCATGGATCAGGTTGAGAAGACTGTACTGCTTATCTCTGACCAAGTTCAGCTCCCGGAATGAAAAGGGAACCAGGAGATCTATATCTTGATTCTCCAAACCTCTTGCCCAGTCCAGAGCAAACTTGCGCGCAGAGAATGTTTTTCCGATGCCAGCGATGCCATTGGTCAGAACTGTTTCGCTGGGTTTCTCTCTGCCAGGGAGGATGATCTTAAAGATTTTACAGCAGTTGATTGCGTCGTCATGCAAGGTCTTCATGGTGGAAGTTCTCTCAAGCTGTATCACCTCATGTTGGCTATTAACCCCTTCACTCTGTCCCGCTGAGATGTAGAGCTCTGAGTAGGTGCTGGTGACGGAGTCTCCAGACTCTTCCGTCATGTGGTTTTTCACTCCATCAAGACTGTCCGAACTGACCTCCAAACTGACCTTATAATCGTTCAAATCAACCTGCAGACGGACATCTGAAATGAGAAGAACATTTAAAACATTCAGGTTAATTTATAACTTCACATGTTTACACCACACATGCACACATCACTCATTTTCATTTAACACCCTGCAGACAATATGCAACATCCAAAAGTACCAACAAATAAATAATAAATAAGTGAAGGATCAGTGGATCTGTGTAGTCATGTGAAACGGAGCTTTTGAGAAACGATGACGTCACCGCTCATTAGCGCATATCATTACTTGCGCAAGCAGAGCGCGCACGTACTAGTTTCGCCCGGGACTAGCCGTGCGTATGCACCGTCCCAGCAAATGACGTAATGACTAATTGTGCCTGATACGGCAGTGGTGTCAGATTACATACATGTATACACAGGAGCATTACCTTTAATCCCCCCAACACTAAAACATATCGTCATTATTACAGATTACATACATGTATACACAGGAGCATTACCTTTAATCCCCCCAACACTAAAACATATCGTCATTATTACAGATTACATACATGTATACACAGGAGCATTACCTTTAATCCTCCCAACACTAAAACATATCGTCATTACGTCACCATCGAAAACCAATTACACTCTGGCATTGGGTCCTTTAATCCACATCTTTATGACGTCATCATTGAGAGCTAGTTATACATATACTATGTATAACTATAAAACCAATGGTTTTCGATGGTGGTGACGTAATGACGAGGGAGGATTAAAGGTAATGCTCCTGTGTATACATTTAAGTAATCTGGCACCACTGCCGTATCAGGCACAATTAGTCATTACGTCATTTGCTGGGACGGTGCATACGCATCAAAATTGGCGGGACGGCTGGGACGGTGCATACGGCGCAAAGTAACCACAGTATACCGCTAATCAACTTACTAATTACATATACATAGTATATGTATAACTAGCTCTCAATGATGACGTAATAAAGATGTGGATTAAAGGACCCAATGCCAGAGTGTAATTGGTTTTCGATGGTGACGTAATGACGATATGTTTTAGTGTTGGGAGGATTAAAGGTAATGCTCCCATGTATACATGTATGTAATCTGGCACCACTGCCGTATCAGGCACAAGTAGTCATTACTGAGATTTGACAGTTTGTAGCGGTCGAAAGTACTTGCGTGCTCTGCTTGCGCACTAGTTGGCCATTTATGGCCTACTAGTGTGCAACAAGCAAGTATGCACTCGACAGAGTGCAGTTCTAGTTACTTGCGCAAGCAGAGCGCGCAAGTAATGTGATCGGCCTGGTCCATTTGTCGTGACAGCCGTTCCGCCATTTCAGGACCCCCCCAGAAAAACATCAAATCTGTGCCCGTATTGCTGGACCAATGATGACGAAATGACCATATTTCTTACGTCATCATTTAGAGCTAGTCATACACGTATTTCTTACGTCATCATTTAGAGCTAGTCATACACGTATGTGTATGACTAGCTCTAAATGATGACGTAAGAAATATGGTCATTTCGTCATCATTGGTCCAGCAATACGGGCACAGATTTGATGTTTTTCTGGGGGGGTCCTGAAATGGCGGAACGGCTGTCACGGTTTTTGGACCAGGCCGATCACAGAATACCGCTAATCAACTTACAACTACACACTTTATACAGTATAGAGTATAGAGTATATATGTATACATATATAGTATATGCCTATATACTATATATATACTATATATATTTCTTACGTCATCATTTAGCTCTAAATGATGACGTAAGAAATATGGTAATTTCGTCATCATTGGTCCAGCAATACGGGCACAGATTTGATGTTTTTCTGGGGGGGTCCTGAAATGGCGGAACGGCTGTCACGGTTTTTGGACCAGGCCGATCACAGAATACCGCTAATCAACTTACAACTACACACTTTATACAGTATAGAGTATAGAGTATAGAGTATATATGTATACATATATAGTATATGCCTATATACTATATATATACTATATATATTTCTTACGTCATCATTTAGAGCTAGTCATACGTATACTATATACATAATCAATAAAAAATAATTTACCAAATTGTGCCTGATCTGCTGGGACCAGAGTACGTGGTGTGTATGTAAGAAATATGGTCATTTCGTCATCATTGGTCCAGCAATCCGGGCACAGATTTGATGTATGACTAGCTCTAAATGATACACACCACGTACTCTGGTCCCAGCAGATCAGGCACAATTTGGTACATGCGCGCTCTGCTTGCGCACTAGTTGGCCATTTATGGCCTACTAGTGTGCAACAAGCAAGTATGCACTCGACAGAGTGCAGTTCTAGTTTTTACTATAATTAGGTGAGAAATGCAGCTTGTGCCTGCATGGAAACTACACAGATATCTATCCGATTGTTCATGTTTATATATCACTGTTAACAACTTTAAAACTTATCATATGTTGCACCAACTGCAGCGAGCAAAGGCTCTGCTCTGCTGCATCCAATAATACATATATCAGCCTAGTCCAGTGCGGACTGGTGATTTCATTTGTATTTGTGCCAAGTGCGAAGCTTAACAATAGGTACTACCGATACTGTGGATCTTAACCTACCAATAAGGACCCAGGCCAAATGCCATTGCACAGTAGCCTACACCAACAACAAGTCTATGCGTGGTGTTTGCATAGCCATGTGAAACTATCATCTCCTGCCGTATTTTGCTCTCCATGTCATGGTTATGGAGAGAGAGAGAGAGAGTGAGGGTGCAGAGAGAGAGAGAGAGAGAGATAGAGAGAGAGAGAGAGAGAGAGAGAGGGTGCAGAGAGAGAGAGAGAGGTGTGAATGCAATAGCATCAAATAGCGTGGTTGGTGAGAAGAAAGTATACAGTGGGTCGCCGTGCGCATGTATGGCACATCTCTCTCCTGTTTAGGTAATAAAGGGCGCATGTATGGCACATCTCTCTCCTGTTTAGGTAATAAAGGGCGCATGTATGGCACATCTCTCTCCTGTTTAGGTAATAAAGGACTCATATATGGCACATCTCTCTCCTGTTTAGGTAATAAAAGACTCATATATGGCACATCTCTCTCCTGTTTAGGTAATAAAAGACTCATATATGGCACATCTCTCTCCTGTTTAGGTAATAAAGGGTGTACCCTTGACTGCATTCCATTGTCACTGTGCCTGCATGCAGACAATGTGTGCGTGTGAATTAGCCTACTTTTTTTAATATATATTCTTTATCCCACGATTTTGTAACCCATTTTTCACCCCTGTGTCAATCATCTAATGTGATCCTGGGCTCTACACACCCTCCACCAACCTAGTCCCCATATATGGGGGACAAGGGGAGACCAACCTAGTCCCCATATATGGGGGACAAGGGGAGAGCAACGGACTTGAACTCATGCTTCCTTCATGCCTGAGTGTCCAAGTTGCTCCTTTACACCTGACAGGGGGGAGTTTCCCTGGTTGGACATAGCGCGTGGAAGGAACACGTTATTCCAACCAGTTCCTTTCCCCTCCATCAGGCAGTTTAGAGACCAGGATTACTGCATGTTTTTGTGAGGGTACCTACCCTAGGGGACACGGGGAGAACATGCAAACTCCACACAGAAAGGCCCTTTGGCCAACCCCAACCTTCGGGTATGGGCACTGATGACGCGGAGGAGGAAACACGCCGCCAACACCCACAGTGTCCCGAACGGGAATCGAACCCAGGACCTTCTAGCTGTGAGGCGACAGCACTACCAACTGTGCCACCGTGCCCCTTTTTTAGCCTACATTATAACGTGACATTTATTACACCTCGAAAATATAGCCACTCTACAAGCTCACTGTGGACTTCTATAGGTCTGACTCTGCTATTATTTTATGTGCAGGACTTGCCAAGTCTCCAGAGCAATGGTAAAGTGTCTATCATTCTTTTATTATATGGAGAGAAAAGTCGAGAGTCGGGTTTTGGAGATTTACCACATAGTGTGAAATGACAGACAATGAAAGAAACATGTTCCACTTCCACTCACAATTTAGGTGGCTTTTAAAATGCGGTACTTATTCCTTCCTTAAAATATGATTGGCACCTCAAGTGTAAATATAAAATCAAATATAATATCACCTACAATTGAAACCTGCAACTGCAGTGATTTTATTCTGTGTTCAATGCGTTTCTGTGTTTGTGTGTGGACTCAGCCAAGGCCTTAAGTGTTCAATTTATTAGCATGACGTTTCAATTCTTACTTGTCTTCAGTCCAGGTGTCTTCGACTGTCTTCGTCTTCGTCTTTGACTGGGTGTCTTCAGTCCAGGTGTGGTTTGACTGGGTGTCTTCAGTCCAGGTGTGGTTTGACTGGGTGTCTTCAGTCCAGGTGTGGTTTCACTGGGTGTCTTCAGTCCAGGTGTCTGATCAGCCTCGGTCACAACGCACCTCTCTCTGTTGACATGAATACATATAATAGTGGGTGCAGGTCTTTTTTCTGACGCGCCAAAATTCCGACGGGCAATAATCCGACATTTGCCGATACTAACTAACTGTGTGCGCAAGCACACACGCATGCACACACGCACGCACGCACGCACGCACACACGCACGCACGCACGCACACACGCACAAAGTCACTCTTCACAGACAGAAGGCTGGGAGTTGGAGACTCTGCTCTGAGATACAGACTTCTGGAATCATAGAAGATGTTTGCGTGATTATCACGTGGATTCAATTCATTATATATTTGTTTGATGTCGCGCACCGAAGGTAGCTGATCTACAAGCTCAACAACACATCACAGAGAGTTGTGCTGTGAGCTTGTAGATCAGTTATTTTCAGTTATAGTTGTTTTAACATATTTGTCTCATTTGTTTTCCACTGTACCATGTGTATAATAATTATGCTTTATTTGAAGAATATCTATCTATCTAGTATCTATCTATCTACCTACCTACCTATCTATCTATCTATCGTACAGACATTTACGAGCATCCCCAGGTTACGTGTGGAATTCATCATTTGAATTTTGGGTGACGTTGGGACTATTAACTGATTCAGGATGAAGACTAAAGCATTCTGAATAAATATACACATGCCTTGATCACTGGTACACCCTCCTCTGATCACTGGTACACCACCCTCTGATCACTGGTACACCACCCTCTGATCACTGGTACACCACCCTCTGATCACTGGTACACCCTCCTCTGATCACTGGTACACCACCCTCTGATCACTGGTACACCACCCTCTGATCACTGGTACACCACCCTCTGATCACTGGTACACCACCCTCTGATCACTGGTACACCACCCTCTGATCACTGGTACACCACCCTCTGATCACTGGTACACCACCCTCTGATCACTGGTACACCACCCTCTGATCACTGGTACACCACCCTCTGATCACTGGTACACCCTCCTCTGATCACTGGTACACCCTCCTCTGATCACTGGTACACCACCCTCTGATCACTGGTACACCCTCCTCTGATCACTGGTACACCCCCCTCTGATCACTGGTACACCACCCTCTGATCACTGGTACACCCCCCTCTGATCACTGGTACACCCCCCTCTGATCACTGGTACACCACCCTCTGATCACTGGTACACCACCCTCTGATCACTGGTACACCACCCTCTGATCACTGGTACACCACCCTCTGATCACTGGTACACCACCCTCAGAGCTGATGAGGAAATTAGTGGATTTTACGACCAACGTCCGCCAACGTCACGGCAAGTTCAAATGATGAATTCCACACGCAACGTGGGAATGCTCCTAAATGTCTGTATGCTCACGATATGAGCGTACAGACATGCGTACAGTACAGACTGGGTGGCTAGGCTAGCTAGTTTCTTGGTACATTTGTGGTCGTGACTACATCTGTCATTAAAAATATATATTCTTTCAGCGATTTTCTTAGTTTTAAGGGTAACTGTGGTAGAATTGCAGTATTACACTCGAGGGCGTGGGTTAACGTGATTATTGCCACTTCAGTGATGCTTGCGGAACTCGACTCCGTCTCGTTCCTGACCGCATCCCTGTCGTGGCAATAATCACGTTAACCCACACAAGTGTTATACAGCGGCGGAGCTACCGGGGGTGTAGGGGGGGTGGTCACACCCCGGCCCGGACCTCCTGAGGGCCCGGGCTGTCAGATGATCGATGGACGATTTTTTACACAGTCACTCACGACTGATAAAACCAGCGGGCCCCCGATCGGGGGGGGTGTGCTGTTGGGGAGTCATGTTCGGTGAGGCCCAGGCGTGCTGTCTCACACCCCGGCCCGGCCCAATGTTGTTCCGCCACTGGTGTTATAGTGTGTATATTGTATAGTGTTATAGTGTATATTGTATAGTGTTATAGGGCCTGATTCTTCAACGTGTTTCCGCTGATATATTGCCGTGACGCTGGCGGAAAGGCATTTACGTGGATTTCCCACATTAATTTGGAATTCATGGAAATGGCCGTGAACTTGACGCTGACTTTGGTTCGTCGGAAACTCCGCTAAATCCTCCGCCACCTCTTTAGGTGGCGGAGAAATTTGCGGAAGCATACACTTGCATATAGATTTATTCAGAAGTCTTCATGCTGAATCAATAAATAGTCCCCAAATCTCAGATAAAATATGTAGGCACCCCAACATATTGGTCGATCAGCACAAAAAATCAGCACAAAAAACGATATATATATATATATATATAAAAGCCGAGTGCACTTGTATGCCTAAATGCATGCATTATAGGCAAGTTAGCCTATAGAGTCCCATATACAGAAACTGCCCCGCAAGCCGACACCTTTTTATTTATTTATTAGGATATTTATATCATGCGCGATTGCATGGGGATGCTCACTCGGCAGCCTTCTACTCGAAGTGCAACGGTTGTGAGCTTGTAGATCGGATCTCGCGGACTCGCGCTGCATGTTAAAAAACAAATTCACAGTTATAATAAGAACATAGGCTTATCTGCATTCTGCACTGTACGAATCCAACATAGTTTAGTGTAGACAGTAATGCCTGCAGTAGGCGGCGGTCAGTTGACTGTCGGTGTGTGTGTGTGTGTGTGTGTGTGTGTGTGGGGGGGGGGGGGGGGGGGGTGCGTGTGTGTGTGTGTGTGTGTGTGTGTGTGTGTGTGTGTGTGTGTGTGTGTGTGTGTGTGTGTGTGTGTGTGTGTGTGTGTGTGTGTGTGTGTGTGTGTGTGTGTGTGTGTGGCGGAGGGCAGACAGCAGCGTACTGCCGATCCGATTCACATTGGAAAATTAATAGGGCTTATTAGCCCTATATAAAAAAATAGAAGACCAATATTAGCCTAATGAATGCAGCGTGTTTGAAAGTCGGCCAGTCATATCAGTTTTTAAACCAGCTCACCTCCACTCGTGAACATGACGGACACACAGACAGAATGTATAATAATGTATATTGATATTGATCACATGGATGCCACACACAGAATAGTTTAACTCACTGGATAAACTCACTGGATTATAATTTCTTCAGACAAGAGGATCCCAGGCCTACGAGGTAGGCCGGCTATAATATATTTAGGTAGCCTACTTATGAATGTATGGGCTACTGTTCTTTATCGCGCAACAGTGTCGAGGGCCCATGCAGCCCCCCTCCCTCTCTCGTATCTCTCTCTCTCTCGCTCTCTCTGAAAAGACGACTTTTGCATTGACATATCCGATATTTTAAATATCGGATATGTTTTACCTCTGCAAAGGTGTGAGTGAACACCCGCCTTGGTCCCGAACTTAATTAAATAAATTATAATTATATTGCTTCAGCGGAGCACGCACCATTGTAAGCTTGGATATAGCAGTGACCGCGGCTGTGATCTCAGACAAACTGCTGTCTGCTGAGTCATGCTTGAAGCCTTTTATGGTCGATATGGGGCGTGGATCAATGCAGATGAGGTTGTCGGTTGCTTTTCCGATCACTTTGCACCCGCTGCTTTCAGTATGACATACAACTGCGATACGCCAGCACACCTGTGGTACACACCACTCTCTGAATAACACGTCATCTCAACGTAGCTTGATCGGACGGATAAATACGATATCTGTTTCCGTCACCGTTACACTCTGGCGCATTTCGTTTTTGAAGAATCAGGACCATAGTGTGTATATTGTACAGGAGGATTGACATACTGTGTATCAGGAGGTCCAGATTCATCCCTGAAGTTAAGAGGAATGTCTTTAGAAAAGTCACTCTTCATAGACAGAAGGCTGGGAGTTGGAGACTCTGCTCTGCGGTACAGACGTCTGGAATAATAGAAACAAAGAAGTCAATTTATTCAATATGTGTTCAGTTGTTTTGGGAGGTCTGAAGTTTAGTTTTTAGTGACATTGAGATGTTGGAGAACCAAGAGGTGGAAGGGTAGTCAAAGTGGCATTGAATGAGTGAAGCTCCAGCAAGAGTCTGCCCGAAAATATGTCTTTATCGTTTGTATTTTTATCACACAGTAAGAAAGAAAGAAAAGTGTTTTTATTCCTCCCAAATTGCACCCATGTTCTACCAGTCATAGGCTACTATTGTTATCCTATTCTGTATGATAACAACTCCATCATGGCCCGTAGCACTTGCCCTAGCCCTGACGACCTTACATGCGTATGCAAAGACTACAGTGTTATAATGTATATTGTACAGTGTTATAGTGTATATTGTATAGTGTTATAGTGTATATTGTACAGTGTTATAGTGTATATTGTACAGTGTTATAGTGTATATTGTATAGTGTTATAGTGTATATTGTAATGTATAGTGTTATAGTGTATATTATATAGTGTTATAGTGTATATTGTACAGTGTTATAGTGTATCATTTTGTACTGTAACCTTCAGTATTCAAGTTACCACAGAAATATAAAATCTCACTAAATATACAACACAATAACAGGTGATCATTTAAACATAGCTTGTGGCATACTGTACACATACTGTACACATACTGTACACATACTGTACATGCACACAAGCAGCCAGCCTGTCTACTGAACACCACACTGTGATTTGTACCACTTCATTCACAAACTGCTCACACAGTATAACTTACAATCTGTAGATGGACTTTGAAGAGGGTTGATACAACATTATTAGATGTTATGTCTTGTTATGGAATTTATATAACTTAGCATGAGATCACATGGTTGTGTTATAAAATGTTGTGTATATAATGCTGCTGCATTGTCTGAAACCAAAACAAGTTTTACTCTCATGTACTTGTAGTGTACACAAGATGGAACAATAAAGTTTTATTATTATGTACCTGTAGTGTACACAGGATGAAACAATAAAGTACAACATTGAACCTTGAATTGTAGGCTATTGGAGGATTGCCATACTGTGTATCAGGAGGTCCAGATTCATTATAGTGTATATTGTATAGTGTTCTAGGGCGTCATTCTTCAAAAACGAAATGCGCCAGAGTGTAACGGTGGCGGAAACGGATATCGTATTTATCCGTCCGATCATCCTACGTTGAGAGGACGTGTTATTCAGGGAAGCTGGTGTAATCACTTCATTTGTGCGGATCGCCGAGTGTATCCTTTCCGCATTTTTCCCAAGCGATTCGCCTGGTGTCGCCTGGTTAGTTGGAACATCCACGCCCATTCTACACCATATAAGGGCAACAGGAAATCTCGAAATACGTCATCATAGCCTGCACAGAGGATTTCATTTCTATACAACAGCGTGATGAGCTTGTAGAGTAGTTAATTTTGACAGGATGAATGCACTGCAGGGTTATAAAAAAAGAAAGGCGCCCTGCAAAAGTAAAGAGATATCCGATACTTTTTTTTAATCAGAGCTGCATTGATTCATTCGGGGAATAGATTAATATCATCTCACTGTCAGCTGTCTGAATGCATAGTGGAGAATGGATTTGTTCTGAGCATGGACATGTAGGCATAGCTATTTAGAATTTCAACCATATACAGCGGGTAGCCTATATCCTCTTTGTCAGATGTAAATGCATGGTTCATTTCATGATGTCCTCATATTAAAATGATTTGCGGGAGTGGGGACACTTGGCAAACTTGATTGATCTCATGATGAGATCAATGTAGTAGCCTACAGCCTACACAGCTACAACGTTGCCCATATTATAATGAATTAAGGTGAGCTGGCTTAAAACTGACTGGCCAAATTGCACGCGCTGATGCCATAATGTGGATTTATAGGGCTAATTAGCCCTCGTGACTGCTGTCTGTCTGTCAGACCGGCATGTCTGTGAACCAGAATGTCAGTCGGGCCGGGCCGTGTTCTGTCCTGGCCGGGCTCACCGCGCCGTTATATTAATTTTCCAATGTAAATTTCACCCAGATTGGACTCGGTTCAGCGGCAGCATGCTGCTGTCCGCCCCACACACACACACACACACACACACACACCGACAGTCAAGACAGTAAAAAAAAAAAGAGAGAACTGACTCACTAAACAATACCGTCACTAACACACACTAAACAACGTTAGATTCGTACAGTGCAAAATGCAGATAAGTGTAGGCCTATGTTCTTATTATAATTGAGTTTGTTTTTTAACATGCGCGAGAGCCGATCTACAAGCTCACAACGCGTTGCACTGCGAGTAGCCTAGAGAAGGCTGTCAAGTGAGCAGCGCAATCGCGCATGGCATGCTATAGAAATATCCTAATAAATAAATAAAAAGGTGTCGGGGCTTGCAGGGGCAGTTTCCTTATGGGACTCTATAGGCTAACTTGCCTCTAGAATGCATGCATTTAGGCATACAAGTGCACTCGGCTTTTATATATATATATATCGTTTTTTTATGTGCTGATCGACCAATATGTTGGGGACACATGCCTACATATTTTATCTGAGATTTGGGGACTATTTATTGATTCAGCATGAAGACTAAAGCCTTCTGAATAAATCTATATATGCAAGTGTATGCTTCCGCAAATTTCTCCGCCACCTAAAGAGGTGGCGGAGGATTTAGCGGAGTTTCCGATCAACCAAAGTCAGCGTCAAGTTCACGGCCATTTCCATGAATTCCAAATTAATGTGGGAAATCCACGTAAATGCCTTTCCGCTAGCGTCACGTCAATATATAAGCGGAAGCGCGTTGAAGAATCAGGCCCCTTGTGTATATATTGTACAGTAGTGTTATAGTGTATATATTGTACAGTAGTGTTATAGTGTATATATTGTACAGGAGGATTGACATACTGTGTATCAGGAGGTCCAGATTCATCACTGAAGTTAAGAGGAATGTCTTTAGAAAAGTCACTCTTCATAGACAGAAGGCTGGGAGTTGGAGACTCTGCTCTGTGGTACAGACGTCTGGAATCATAGAAACAAAGAAGTACAGTACATTTATTCAATATGTGTTCAGTTGTTTTGGGAGGTCTGAAGTTTAGTTTTTAGTGACATTGAGATGTTGGAGAACCAAGAGGTGGAAGGGTAGTCAAAGTGACATTGAATGAATGAAGCTCCAGCAAGAGTCTGCCCAAAAATATGTCTTCATCGTTTGTATTTTTATCACACAGAAAGAAAGAAAGAAAGAAAGAAAAGTGTTTTTATTCCTCCCAAATTGCACCCAGCATGTTCTACCAGTCATAGGCTACTATTGTTATCCTATTCTGTATGATAACAACTCCATCATGGCCCGTAGCACTTGCCCTAGCCCTGACGACCTTACATGCGTATGCAAAGACTACAGTGTTATAATGTATATTGTATAGTGTTATAGTGTATATTGTATAGTGTTATTGGGCCTGATTCTTCAAAAACGAAATGCGCCAGAGTGTAACGGTGGCGGAAACAGATATCGTATTTATCCGTCCGATCAAGCTAAGTTGAGATGACGTGTTCTCTATCGTATCAGAGACTATCTCTCCACCCAACATATTTCATATGTATGGGGAATGTCCCCACCTCACTTGTGACGTGGATATCTCTTTAAGACACACCAGTTGCACTGGCACGCACGGGTATATAAGGCCCAGGTGTGCGTGATTACACTGCTTTTTTGATCTCCACCGAGCAGTCCAAGACGTGGTCTCCTCAACGGAAGTGCAGAGCAAGTTATCAACAATAACTGCATTTTTTAGACTTTTTGAAAAGCAACTACTCACGAGTTCTGGCAGCCGGATTAATCCACTGCTGGAGGCAGGTTAGAGAGCTGGCGTGGATCGCTCCTCTCTGGATTGCTGTCACACAGCTCGTTTGTACGTATAGCAAACAAAAACAGGGTAACCAGCCAAAACACCGTTACAGGCGTATTGCTGACATAGTGTTAGTTTACGCGTCCTGTGGTGTAGCCTGTCTGTCGACCTGTGGGCAGGGACACAGACAGGACCATTGGCTCCGTAATCCTGTAAAGCAGCGGATAATCGCATTTATATGTTTGTATCACTGGCTTGGTGTCAGTTAACGCATCCGTGATGCATATTCCGTGGGCTGGAGTGGACCTGCGTTTGGCGCAGCGAAACATCAGCCCCGCTATAGGCTTATCATTTAACACAGCACACTATACACTGTATAGTATACAGGCGTATTGTCGCTGGGGCGGCTTCCGCGTCTTTGGTGCTGTGTTTTTTTGCCTCGCCTCGTGAGAGACAGAGCTCCCTGGGGTGTATTGCGGCTAAAGCCGTTCACACACCCTGGTGTAGACTGCGTGGTAGAACCCGTACGGACGGGGGAAGCCACGGAGCAAGCTTATCCTCCGAACCGTGGGTCCTGTCAGTCATAGACAGGACGAGCTAATTCCACAACAAACAAAGTTTGGTCTCCAGAGCACGGTGATATATCGTAGGGTAAATTGTTGCCTGGAAAGTCGAGCGGACTGTTCTAGTGGACCAAACAGTGGAATTTATTATTTGGCATACGTATATACACTATATAATGCAAAACGTTTGGAGCAGAGTGTTTGTCTCCAACTCAAACACTCTGTGTCTCAGTGCAGCTAGGAAATTCAGGTGCAACCTCCTCCAGAGAGAGAGAGAGAGAGAGACATAGAAACTCAGTGGCTGTTGTTTAGTTATTTTTCTATTTGGAAAGATCCCCATTAGCTGATGCCATGGCAGTCAGCTAGTCTTTTGGGGTCCACATGAAACATGTTACCAAGAGAAAAAAACAAAACAAAACAACAACACATGAATATCAATATGTGACTGAGAGACAGCAGTGTAAATTGCACATAGGGTAAATTGTGCCCTCACTTCTCAAGCACATTACTATACTCCCCGTTTTTTGAGCATGTTTAAACAGTTAAATTTGTATTCATTTAATATAACATATTAAAATAATAGTGTATATAGGTATTGAATTAAATGGAAACAGCAGGGGTTTCTCTGGGGCTGTGTGGGGCACATATGCCCATGGCATATGTGCCATGACCAGTGGGTGACCTGTGGGTTCCCTGGTCATGCGATAGCAGCTCATGAAGATCCTGACTCCTGTATGAATTTCTTCCTCTTGCCAGTTGAGGCTAGGAGGCTATGAATGAAGGAATCCGACGGCCATATAACACACTATACAGGGGTATTGCTGGTGGGGCGCCAGTTTACGCTCCTGTGGTGTAGCCTGTCTGTCGATCTGAGTGCAGTGACACAGACAGGACCAGTGGCCCGGTAATCCTTAAAGGCAGTGGAATAAAACGCACTATACGGGTGTATTATTGGCATGGCGTCAATTCACGCATCCATGCTGCATATTCTGTGGGCTAGAGTGGACCTGCGAGTGCGCAGTGAATAGTTGTGTATATTCGTACGTCTCTAAATGTTTTGATGAATTGAAAATGGTGGGCCCTATGCTTTATGGTGTCGTCCACTCACTGTTAACAGTATTTGTATTGAGTCGTACTTGAAATGTACTGTAATTCTGCAAACTGTTAGTAAATCAATCAATCAAAACAACAGCCCGGCCAGGCTATAGCATTAAAACGCACTATACAGGCGTATTGTCGCTAGGGCGACTTCCGCATCTGTAGTGCTGTCTTTTTGCTTCGCCTCGTGAGAGAGAGCTCACTTGAGTGTATTGCAGCTAAAGCTGTTCACGCACTCCGGTGTAGACTGCGTGGTAGAACCTGTACGGACGGGGGAAGCCGCGGAGCAAGCTCATTTAACACAGCACACTATACACTGTATAGTATACAGGCGTATTGTCGCTGGGGCGGCTTCCGCGTCTTTAGTGCTGTGTTTTTTGCCTCACCTCGTGAGAGAGAGCTCACTTGAGTGTATTGCAGCTAAAGCCGTTCACGCACTCCGGTGTAGACTGCGTGGTAGAACCCGTACGGACGGGGAACACCACGGAGCAAGCTCATCCTCCGAACCGTGGGTCCTGTCATAGACAGGATGAGCGTATCGCTGCCGTGGCAGCCAGCTTCCGCGTTCAGGTGTAGTAGCGCACTATACGGCGTATTGCTGTGTCAGTTGACGTGACCGTGGTGTAGTTCCGTCTGTGGAACTTGGTTCAGTTACACAGACAGGACGTGCTGAGTCTGCCAGGAGCAAGCCCTGAAATCACAGCCATTTGCACACTACTGTATATACGGCGTATTGCTGACAGTGTCAGCTCACGCGTCCGTGATGTAGTTTCGCCAATTTCGGCAACTCGAGTGTGCCGCGGCTGTCGGGCGGAATACTCTGTACGGTGCATCACGGCAAGGCCGTTCACGCACCTATAGGTGTAAACTTGCATGGTATAATCCAGTTGCTGGGTCGAAACCACAAAGTAAGCTCCTTCTCATCCCGAGAATGCACTATGGCTATCTAGGCGCAGCTAGCTAACACAGGGCTATTCTGTCACTGCTTCAGCACCGGCTTATATACGGCGCTTATGTGACCATAAGGGCCCGGACCTTATTGAGGAGCTGCAGCGACCGGCTTTCAGGCTCCCCAGGCAGCGGGCAATGCTATTGATGCCCTTTGGTGAGGCGCCGTCTGTGGCAGCCCCAGGCCAAGCTGCGATAGGAGGACAAGCTCCCCCACGCTGCCTATTGAGCCGTCGGCCATGTTTGGCAAAAAGGCCAGTGCTTTGCTACAGCATCCCAAGGAGGCTGTGGAGGTGCACAGGAGGTGCAGGAATGCTCCGGCAAGGCCATGAGTAGCCTGCCTCGGTCACCCCTCAGGCTGTGCAACCCCAGTCAGGTTTGGCAGTCCCAGGGACCTACAGGCCAACCGGCAGGGTATGGCTAAAATGTGCTCGGCGGGCTAAGCCCATCCCTCAGTCCTGACAGTTAAGGCCCCAGACCCCACCCGCTGTCTCTCGGGACAGCGGTTGTCCTGGAAGACAATTCAGGTGGACCCCTGGGTGGGTTCCACTATGTCTTCGGGAGGGTGGGGTGCTGCTTACAGCACTCCTGGCAAGGAAAGGCTGAGGGTCTTACAGGCCATCCTCCAAGGCGACTGGCTTGCCATGCTCGACCGGGGATGTTTATTCTCAGATCCCGGGTCTGACGCACTGACCGGCTTGTCTTAGATGACAGAACCTTCGAGTCCCGTGTCCTCCCATTCGGCATATGTCTAGCCCCCCGATTGGACATAGTCCTTGGCGGGAGGGCCTTTGCATCCTAAATTGGATAACTGAATGGTGTGTGCTCGCTCAGAGGTGCAGTGCCACAACAACGTGGCCAGGCACCTGCAGCACTTTGGGTACCTAGGCCGGCACCTCAACAAGAGGCCTTGCAGGCGTCAACTCTCACAGTCCACAGCGCTCCTCGGCATGTGTTAGAGGGCAAAGCAGGGACTCTGTCCCTTGCTCTAGTGAGTCGGTCAGGTTGTGCCTCCGCCCCTTAGGGCTGAGGGCAATCATGGTGCACTTTGTGCCTCCGGCTCTTCTGAACATGCGGCCAGTGCATTATCTGTCATTCACAGTCATGCACTACGTGGGCGTATCGTTGACAGCGTCAGTTTACACGTTCCACGTTGTTCCAGCGAATGCACACTGCTGTTCACACAGCAGAATGTGACGAGACTGTCATGGGTGAGCAGGACCACCATAAGGTTGTATTACGGCATGGCCGTTTAAACACCTGGGTGTAATTCTGTGTGTTGGAGACCGGTTGAGCTCCCTCCTCATCCAGAGGTAATCGTGTGGCTAGGCCAGGGATCTGGCAACATGGCGGGCCGCTGTCCCACACAAGGGCGACACAATAGTCACCCAGTTGGTCCTCATACCGTTCATCCCTCACACAATAGGCCAGCAGTCCCTCCTCGGGGAGTGGTACTGTCTGCCTTACGGCATGAGCCAATTAAGCCCGTGGAGACAGGACAGCATTCTTGCTGTTAGCACTGCAGTGTCAGCCACAAGAATGTCCCTGTCAGTGAGGGGTGCTGCCGCTTCCTACATGGCAATGCTTAGGTGTTGTCGCCATCAATCCCTGCATTTTGCCCTACGGCCTGATCGGAGTGTGAGCCAGTCAGTCTATTGATTTTCACCCTTCCCACCCTCCTAAGCAGGGTGGTGAAACAGGGTAAATGGGCCTAACTGTCTTAGGCAGATAGTCTCCAAGACTGGACTTCACTCATTGGCTTGTGAAACAATCCAGCAGGCATATAGGTGGGCAGGCAGGCCAGCCCCAACAGGAACATGTGCACATTCCACACAGGGCCTCGCTGCCGCATGGGCTTACGGTGAGGTGCCCTCAAATCTGAGATCTGTGGGACAGCCTCTTGATTGACGCTGTCAGCATTTATCAGGTTTTACCATTATGTGGTATCAGTGTGGCAGCCAGCACCCTTCTCACTGGGTGTGTGCTTAGCTCCGCAGCATAAACGCGATGGGAACTATGCACAAAGTAGAAGGCCATCCACTTTTGACTTGTAAAACTGTGATGTGACATAAGGATCATTCCGGTTCGGAGAACAGGGCTCCAACAGTCAGCTGACCAAGTGTTGAAGGGTGCCCTGAGGAGCTCAGGTTAGGGACCCAATCAGGCCCATCTGGGGTTAGCTCTGGAGGCTCTACAACATTTAGTCAGTGAGCGTGACATGCTCAAGACAGCAGTCTTGTCGGCGTCACATCTGCAAGGAGAAATGGGGGAGTTGCGGGCTCTGTCATTCCATAATGACCTCTGCAGGCCTATGCCGGATGATGGTATAGTCTTATGCCCCAAACCGGCCTTTCTCCCCAATGTTCACAAAAGGGCACGTCTCAATCAGGTGATTGAGCTCTGTCCTACCATCGTCATACAGACAGTCGACGTACAGAGACGGAGTCGGTCCCCACTCTGCCCTATTGGAGCATTAGATTCGTATGCCAGGGCCACACAAGGCCCACAGAGTAACGAACCAGCTCTTTGAGTGCTTCAAGTGAGAGTGCATGGATTACAGAGGTTATCCAGCACACAAACAGGTAGGAGTACCAGTGCCGCCTGGAGGGCAGGCACACTCCACCTGGGGACGCTGTGGAAAGGTACGTCCCTGACCGACCTGCACAGCGGCGACATAGCCTACTCCGTCTAATGTACATTCACCCGGTTATACCGGCTGAACATGCAGCGTTCGCTCCCTTCGGGGAGTTGGTATCGCATGCTACTCAGCGGTGGGTGTCATTGTCACCTTCACCAGTCAAGCCAACCTTGCGTCTGGTGGGTTGGCTTGGGCGGCCCTTCACCCCTGTGGTCTCTGGCCTTAGCGTCTTGCGGGGCCGGGCTCTGAGTGGCGCCTAGCGCCTGAGCATTTGGCGGCGGATGGCGTCTGGCTGTCCGGCCGTTCCAGGGGTTGTAAATACATTACATTGAACATACATGATAAATCATTCCAAATTCAGTATGTGCTGGGTCGGAGCCCACTGGTGTTGTCTTTGGGGTTCTGGGACTGCTTCGCTTCCTCACGAGGTGTCTTACAGAGTTCCCCATACATATGAAATATGTTGGGTGGAGAGATAGTCTCTGATACGATAGAGAACGTGTGGTTACTTTGTAACCTATGTTCTCTGAGTGAAGAGACTATCTCTCCACCTCGATGTCGCTCAGAAGCGGTGTCGATCAAGTAAACCAGTGTAATCACGCACACCTGGGCCTTATATACCCGTGCGTGCCAGTGCAACTGGTGTGTCTTAAAGAGATATCCACGTCACAAGTGAGGTGGGGACATTCCCCATACATATGAAATATGTTGGGTGGAGAGATAGTCTCTTCACTCAGAGAACATAGGTTACAAAGTAACCACACGTTATTCAGAGAGTGGTGTGTACCACAGGTTCGCAGGCGTATCGCAGGTGTATGTCATACTGAATGCAGCGGGTGCAAAGTGATCGGAAAAGCAACCGACAACCTCATCTGCATAGATCCACGCCCCATATCGTACCATAAAAGGCTTCAAGCATGACTCAGCAGACAGCAGTTTGTCTGAGATCCGTCTGTCAAAAAAATAAAAAAGGCTTTGCAGCCGCAGACTATATAGCGGCTTCACAAATTACAATAAAAATGATTGCTGGAAAGAAATTACAGCCGCGGTCACTGCTATGAATATAGCCCGCACTCTATTAATTTAATAATTCTACACATGTAGGAGCAGGACAGTTAGGGCTTTTATGTTATGTCGTTTTTGCACCATTGTATATTACCACTGTAGGCTACTATATATGTACAAACTATGTACAACGGTGCGTGCTCCGCTGAAGCAATATAATTATAATTTATTTAATTCAGTTCTGGACCAAGGCGGGTGCTCACTCACACCTTTGCAGAGGTAAAACATATCCGATATTTAAAATATCGGATATATGTCAATGCAAAAGAGAGAGAGAGAGAGAGAGAGAGAGAGGAGAGAGAGAGGGAGGGGGGCATGGGCCCTCGACACTGGTTTGTGCGATAAAGAACAGTAGCCTGCCTATACATTCATAAGTGAATAATTATAGGCCTACCTCGTAGGCCTGGGATCCTCTTGTCTGAAGAAATTATAATCCAGTGAGTTTATCCAGTGAGTTAAACTATTCTGTGTGTGGCATCCATGCATGTGATCAATATCAATAATATACATTATTATAAAGTCTGTCCGTCATGTTTGTGAACAAGCGCGAGTGGAGGTGAGCTGGCTTAAAACTATGATATGACCCCCCCCCCCCACACACACACACACACACACACACACACACACACACGCACACACACACACACCGACAGTCAGAGAACTGACTCACTAACTATACAACACTAACCAGGCCTATGTTCTTATTATAATTGTGAGTTTGTTTTTTAACATGCAGCGAGTCCGCGAGAGCCGATCTACAAGCTCACAACGCGTTGCACTGCGAGTAGAAAGCTGTCAAGTGAGCAGCCCCAATCGCGCATGATAGAAATATCCTAATGCATGCATTTAGGCATACAAGTGCACTCGGCTTTTATATATATATATATATATATATATATATATATAGGCTATCATTTTTTTATGACCAATATGTTGGGGACACATGCCTACATATTTTATCTGAGATTTGGGAACAATTTATTGATTCAGCATGAAGACTAAAGCCTTCTGAATAAATCTATACGCAAGTGTATGCTTCCGCAAATTTCTCCGCCACCTAAAGAGGTCCCGGAGGATTTAGCGGAATTTCCGACCAACCAAAGACAGCGTCAAGTTCACGGCCATTTTCATGAATTCCAAATTAATGTGGGAAATCCACGTAAATGCCTTTCCGCTAGCGTCACGTCAATATATAAGCGGAAGTGCGTTGAAGAATCAGGACCATAGTGTGTATATTGTACAGGAGGATTGACATACTGTGTATCTGGAGGTCCAGATTCATCCCTGAAGTTAAGAGGAATGTCTTTAGAAAAGTCACTCTTCATAGACAGAAGGCTGGGAGTTGGAGACTCTGCTCTGTGGTACAGACGTCTGGAATCATAGAAATTGTTTGTGTGAATGACATTGTCAATTAGTTTTGTATTTTGTATTGTTACATTCCATTGTACTTCCAAAAGACATCTTTTACTTTCATCTCACAGCATTGCAGCAACAAGTAAACTGAATAAAATGGCCAAAAACATAATATAAATTGTTATGTTGTGGTTTTACTAGGCATGTAAAAATTGTAGTTCTAAAACGGTTATAGTCCCAATACTTTATTCTGATTGGAGACACTCGATGTGCTCATGTCTCACTACGCCTCTCACCCATTGTAAAATTCATGGTAACCTGAGACCTCTTGTGACTTATTGTTTTATTACAGGGCCTGGCCAAGAGGGGGCGCAAGTACACCAGACTAGGACTAGGCAGTCAGTAGTAGCCATAGAGTAAGACAGAGTTATGACAACTCCGTTCACTTCATGGGGCTTCAGTCCAATCTTCTACGTCTAGACTTCTATTGGTGAAGAGCATAGGGAACAGTGACAAAGTCCTGGACCGGGAGTTGGCAGAATGCACTGGACTCAGCTTTCTGCCCCCTCAATGTCCTAACTCTGTCTTACTCTATGGCTCTGGTCTAACAGGAAAGCACCAGCTTGGAGGAAGTGACTTTATTATGTGGCGATAGAGCTTCCAGTCTGTGTTCCTCACTTGGGAAATAAACAACAAGCATAATTTTGTACTGTAACCTTCAGTATTCAAGTTACCACAGAAATATAAAATCTCACTAAATATACAACACAATAACAGGTGATCGTTTAAACATAGCTTGTGGCATACTGTACACATACTGTACACTTACTGTACATGCACACAAGCAGCCAGCCTGTCTACTGAACACCACACTGTGATTTGTACCACTTCATTCACAAACTGCTCACACAGTAACTTACAATCTGTAGATGGACTTTGAACAGGGTTGATACGACATTATTAGATGTTATGTCTTGTTATGGAATTTATATAACTTAGCATGAGATCACATGGTTGTGTTATAAAATGTTGTGTATATAATGCATTGTCTGAAACCAAAACAAGTTTTACTCTCATGTACTTGTAGTGTACACAAGATGGAACAATAAAGTTTTATTCTTATGTACCTGTAGTGTACAAAGGATGAAACAATAAAGTACAACATTGAACCTTGAATTGTAGGCTATTGGAGGATTGACATACTGTGTATCTGGAGGTCCAGATTCATCCCTGAAGTTAAGAGGAATGTCTTTAGAAAAGTCACTCTTCATAGACAGAAGGCTGGGAGTTGGAGACTCTGCTCTGTGGTACAGACGTCTGGAATCATAGAAACAAAGAAGTCAATGTATTCAATATGTGTTCAGTTGTTTTGGGAGGTCTGAAGTTTAGTTTTTAGTGACATTGAGATGTTGGAGAACCAAGAGGTGGAAGGGTAGTCAAAGTGGCATTGAATGAATGAAGCTCCAGCAAGAGTCTGCCCAAAAATATGTCTTTATCGTTTGTATTTTTATCACACAGAAAGAAAGAAAGAAAGAAAAGTGTTTTTATTCCTCCCAAATTGCACCCATGTTCTACCAGTCATAGGCTACTATTGTTAACATATTCTGTATGATAACAACTCCATCATGGCCCGTAGCACTTGCCCTAGCCCTGACGACCTTACATGCGTATGCAAAGACTACAGTGTTATAGTGTATATTGTACAGTGTTATAGTGTATATTGTATAGTGTTATAGTGTATATTGTATAGTGTATATTGTATAGTGTTATAGTGTATATTGTACAGTGTTATAGTGTGTATATTGTACAGTGTTATAGTGTATATATTGTATAGTGTTATAGTGTATATTGTATAGTGTTATAGTGTGTATATTGTACAGGAGGGTTGACATACTGTGTATCAGGAGGTCCAGATTCATCCCTGAAGTTAAGAGGAATGTCTTTAGAAAAGTCACTCTTCATAGACAGAAGGCTGGGAGTTGGAGACTCTGCTCTGTGGTACAGACGTCTGGAATCATAGAAATTGTTTGTGTGAATGACATTGTCAATTAGTTTTGTATTTTGTATTGTTACATTCCATTGTACTTCCAAAAGACATCTTTTACTTTCATCTCACAGCATTGCAGCAACAAGTAAACTGAATAAAATGGCCAAAAACATAATATAAATTGTTATGTTGTGGTTTTACTAGGCATGTAAAAATTGTAGTTCTAAAACGGTTATAGTCCCAATACTTGATTCTGTTGGAGACACTCGATGTGCTCATGTCTCACTACGCCTCTCACCCATTGTAAAATTCATGGTAACCTGAGACCTCTTGTGACTTATTGTTTTATTACAGGGCCTGGCCAAGAGGGGGCGCAAGTACACCAGACTAGGACTAGGCAGTCAGTAGTAGCCATAGAGTAAGACAGAGTTATGACAACTCCGTTCACTTCATGGGGCTTCAGTCCAATCTTCTACATCTAGACTTCTATTGGTGAAGAGCATAGCGAACAGTGACAAAGTCCTGGACCGGGAGTTGGCAGAATGCACTGGACTCAGCTTTCTGCCCCCTCAATGTCGTAACTCTGTCTTACTCTATGGCTCTGGTCTAACAGGAAAGCACCAGCTTGGAGGAAGTGACTTTATTATGTGGCGATAGAGCTTCCAGTCTGTGTTCCTCACTTGGGAAATAAACAACAAGCATAATTTTGTACTGTAACCTTCAGTATTCGTTACCACATAAATATAAAATCTTACTAAATATACAACACAATAACAGGTGATCGTTTAAACATAGCTTGTGGCATACTGTACACATACTGTACACTTACTGTACATGCACACAAGCAGCCAGCCTGTCTACTGAACACCACACTGTGATTTGTACCACTTCATTCACAAACTGCTCACACAGTATAACTTACAATCTGTAGATGGACTTTGAAGAGGGTTGATACAACATTATTAGATGTTATGTCTTGTTATGGAATTTATATAACTTAGCATGAGATCACATGGTTGTGTTATAAAATGTTGTGTATATAATGCATTGTCTGAAACCAAAACAAGTTTTACTCTCATGTACTTGTAGTGTACACAAGGTGGAACAATAAAGTTTTATTCTTATGTACCTGTAGTGTACAAAGGATGAAACAATAAAGTACAACATTGAACCTTGAATTGTAGGCTATTGGAGGATTGACATACTGTGTATCAGGAGGTCCAGATTCATTATAGTGTATATTGTACAGTGTTATAGTGTGTATATTGTACAGTGTTATAGTGTATATATTGTACAGTGTTATAGTGTATATTGTACAGTGTTATAGTGTATATATTGTACAGGAGGATTGACATACTGTGTATCAGGAGGTCCAGATTCATCACTGAAGTTAAGAGGAATGTCTTTAGAAAAGTCACTCTTCATAGACAGAAGGCTGGGAGTTGGAGACTCTGCTCTGTGGTACAGATGTCTGGAATCATAGAAACAAAGAAGTCAATGTATTCAATATGTGTTCAGTTGTTTTGGGAGGTCTGAAGTTTAGTTTTTAGTGACATTGAGATGTTGGAGAACCAAGAGGTGGAAGGGTAGTCAAAGTGGCATTGAATGAATGAAGCTCCAGCAAGAGTCTGCCCAAAAATATGTCTTTATCGTTTGTATTTTTATCACACAGAAAGAAAGAAAGAAAGAAAAGTGTTTTTATTCCTCCCAAATTGCACCCATGTTCTACCAGTCATAGGCTACTATTGTTAACATATTCTGTATGATAACAACTCCATCATGGCCCGTAGCACTTGCCCTAGCCCTGACGACCTTACATGCGTATGCAAAGACTACAGTGTTATAGTGTATATTGTACAGTGTTATAGTGTATATTGTATAGTGTTATAGTGTATATTGTATAGTGTATATTGTATAGTGTTATAGTGTATATTGTACAGTGTTATAGTGTGTATATTGTACAGTGTTATAGTGTATATATTGTATAGTGTTATAGTGTATATTGTATAGTGTTATAGGTCCTGATTCTTCAAAAACGAAATGCGCCAGAGTGTAACGGTGACGGAAACAGATATCGTATTTATCCGTCCGATCAAGCTACGTTGAGATGACGTGTTATTCAGAGAGTGGTGTGTACCACAGGTGCGCTGGCGTATCGCAGGTGTATGTCATACTGAAAGCAGCGGGTGCAAAGTGATCGGAAAAGCAACCGACAACCTCATCTGCATTGATCCACGCCCAATTTCATACCATAAAAGGCTTCAAGCATGACTCAGCAGACAGCAGTTTGTCTGAGATCACAGCCGCGGTCACTGCTATCCAAGCTTGCAACGTTGCGTGCTCCGCTGAAGCAATATAATTATAATTTATTTAATTAAGTTCGGGACCAAGGCGGGTGCTCACTCACACCTTTGCAGAGGTAAAACATATCCGATATTTAAAATATGGATATGTCAATGCAAAAGTCGTCTTTTCAGAGAGAGCGAGAGAGAGAGAGAGACGAGAGAGGGAGGGGGGCTGCATGGGCCCTCGACACTGTTGCGCGATAAAGAACAGTAGCCCATACATTCATAAGTAAATATATTATAGGCCTGGGATCCTCTTGTCTGAAGAAATTATAATCCAGTGAGTTTATCCAGTGAGTTAAACTATTCTGTGTGTGGCATCCATGTGATCAATATCAATAATATACATTATTATAAATTCTGTCTGTCTGTCCGTCATGTTCACGAGTGGAGGTGAGCTGGTTTAAAACTGATATGACTGGCCGACTTTCAAACACGCTGCATTCATTAGGCTATAAATGTGGTCTTATATTTTTTATATAGGGCTAATTAGCCCTATTCATTTTCCAATGTGAATCGGATCGGCAGCACGCTGCTGTCTGCCCCCCCCCCCCCCCCCCCACACACACACACACACACACCGAAACAACGTTAGATTCGTACAGTGCAAAATGCAGATAAGTGTAGGCCTATGTTCTTATTATAATTGTGAGTTTGTTTTTTAACATGCAGTCCGCGAGAGCCGATCTACAAGCTCACAACGCGTTGCACGGTTGCACTGCGAGTAGCCTAGAGAAGGCTGTCCAGTGAGCAGCGCAATCGCGCATGGCATGCTATAGAAATATCCTAATAAATAAAATAAAAGGTGTCGGGGCTTGCAGGGGCAGTTTCCTTATGGGACTCTATAGGCTAACTTGCCTCTAGAATGCATGCAGCATACAAGTGCACTCGGCTTTTATATATATATATATATATATCGTTTTTTTATGTGCTGATCGACCAATATGTTGGGGGCACATGCCTACATATTTTATCTGAGATTTGGGGACTATTTATTGATTCAGCATGAAGACTAAAGCCTTCTGAATAAATCTATATGCAAGTGTATGCTTCCGCAAATTTCTCCGCCACCTAAAGAGGTGGCGGAGGATTTAGTGGAGTTTCCGACGAACCAAAGACAGCGTCAAGTTCACGGCCATTTTCATGAATTCCAAATTAATGTGGGAAATCCACGTAAATGCCTTTCCGCTAGCGTCACGTCAATATATAAGCGGAAGCGCGTTGAAGAATCAGGACCATAGTGTATATATTGTACAGGAGGATTGACATACTGTGTATCTGGAGGTCCAGATTCATCACTGAAGTTAAGAGGAATGTCTTTAGAAAAGTCACTCTTCACAGACAGAAGGCTGGGAGTTGGAGACTCTGCTCTGTGGTACAGACGTCTGGAATCATAGAAATTGTTTGTGTGAATGACATTGTCAATTTGTTTTGTATTTTGTATTGTTACATTCCATTGTACTTCCAAAAGACATCTTTTACTTTCATCTCACAGCATTGCAGCAACAAGTAAACTGAATAAAATGGCCAAAAACATAATATAAATTGTTATGTTGTGGTTTTACTAGGCATGTAAAAATTGTAGTTCTAAAACGGTTATAGTCCCAATACTTGATTCTGATTGGAGACACTCGATGTGCTCATGTCTCACTACGCCTCTCACCCATTGTAAAATTCATGGTAACCTGAGACCTCTTGTGACTTATTGTTTTATTACAGGGCCTGGCCAAGAGGGGGCGCAAGTACACCAGACTAGGACTAGGCAGTCAGTAGTAGCCATAGAGTAAGACAGAGTTATGACAACTCCGTTCACTTCATGGGGCTTCAGTCCAATCTTCTACATCTAGACTTCTATTGGTGAAGAGCATGGCGAACAGTGACAAAGTCCTGGACCGGGAGTTGGCAGAATGCACTGGACTCAGCTTTCTGCCCCCTCAATGTCGTAACTCTGTCTTACTCTATGGCTCTGGTCTAACAGGAAAGCACCAGCTTGGAGGAAGTGACTTTATTATGTGGCGATAGAGCTTCCAGTCTGTGTTCCTCACTTGGGAAATAAACAACAAGCTTCATTTTGTACTGTAACCTTCAGTATTCGTTACCACAGAAATATAAAATCTTACTAAATATACAACACAATAACAGGTGATCGTTTAAACATAGCTTGTGGCATACTGTACACATAATGTACACTTACTGTACATGCACACAAGCAGCCAGCCTGTCTACTGAACACCACACTGTGATTTGTACCACTTCATTCACAAACTGCTCACACAGTATCTGTAGATGGACTTTGAACAGGGTTGATACGACATTATTAGATGTTATGTCTTGTTATGGAATTTATATAACTTAGCATGAGATCACATGGTTGTGTTATAAAATGTTGTGTATATACTGCTGCTGCATTGTCTGAAACCAGAACAAGTTTTACTCTCATGTACCTGTAGTGTACACAAGATGGAACAATAAAGTTTTATTCTTATGTACCTGTAGTGTACACAGGATGAAACAATAAAGTACAACATTGAACCTTGAATTGTAGGCTATTGGAGAATTGACATACTGTGCATCAGGAGGTCCAGATTCATTATAGTGTATATTGTATAGTGTGATAGTGTATATTGTACAGTGTTATAGTGTGTATATTGTACAGTGTTATAGTGTATATATTGTATAGTGTTATAGTGTATATATTGTACAGTGTTATAGTGTGTATATTGTACAGTGTTATAGTGTATATTGTATAGTGTTATAGTGTATATATTGTACAGTGTTATAGTGTGTATATTGTACAGGAGGATTGACATACTGTGTATCTGGAGGTCCAGATTCATCCCTGAAGTTAAGAGGAATGTCTTTAGAAAAGTCACTCTTCATAGACAGAAGGCTGGGAGTTGGAGACTCTGCTCTGTGGTACAGACGTCTGGAATCATAGAAACAAAGAAGTCAATGTATTCAATATGTGTTCAGTTGTTTTGGGAGGTCTGAAGTTTAGTTTTTAGTGACATTGAGATGTTGGAGAACCAAGAGGTGGAAGCGTAGTCAAAGTGACATTGAATGAATGAAGCTCCAGCAAGAGTCTGCCCAAAAATATGTCTTTATCGTTTGTATTTTTATCACACAGAAAGAAAGAAAGAAAAGTGTTTTTATTCCTCCCAAATTGCACCCATGTTCTACCAGTCATAGGCTACTATTGTTAACATATTCTGTATGATAACAACTCCATCATGGCCCGTAGCACTTGCCCTAGCCCTGACGACCTTACATGCGTATGCAAAGACTACAGTGTTATAGTGTATATTGTATAGTGTTATAATGTATATTGTACAGTGTTATAGTGTGTATATTGTACAGGAGGATTGACATACTGTGTATCAGGAGGTCCAGATTCATCCCTGAAGTTAAGAGGAATGTCTTTAGAAAAGTCACTCTTCATAGACAGAAGGCTGGGAGTTGGAGACTCTGCTCTGTGGTACAGACGTCTGGAATAACATAAATGTTTGTGTGAATGAGGACCATAGTGTATATATTGTACAGTAGTGTTATAGTGTATATTGTATATTGTACAGTGTTATATTGTATATTGTATATTGTATAGTGTTATAGTGTGTATATTGTACAGGAGGATTGACATACTGTGTATCTGGAGGTCCAGATTCATCCCTGAAGTTAAGAGGAATGTCTTTAGAAAAGTCAGTCTTCATAGACAGAAGGCTGGGAGTTGGAGACTTTGCTCTGTGGTACAGACGTCTGGAATAACATAAATGTTTGTGTGAATGAAGAAGTTAGTTAAAGGGTTTCTAAAGAGTTTTTTGTTTCGTCTCTTGCCATTGCATGACAAGTAAATAAAATAAAATAATAAAATAGAAACCATACAATCTTACTAAATATACAGTACAATAACAGGTGATATTTTAAACATATATGTTGCATAATGTACACAAATACTGTACACATATTATAGTGTATATTTATAGGTGCAATCACATACTTAGCATCAGGAGGTCCAGGTTCATTACTGAAGTCAGGAGGTAGAGACGAGTCACTCTTCATAGACATGTAGCTGGTTGTTGGAGACACTGGTCTGTGGATGAGATGTTTGTCAGCTCTCTCCTCTCTCACCTCACGGCGACTCATCTCTTCTCTGTGGTTGAGATGTTTGTCAGCTCCCTCCTCCTCTCTCTCCTCACGGCGTCTCATCTCTGCTCTGTGGATAAGATGTTTGTCAGCTCCCTCCTCCTCTCTCTCCTCACGGCGTCTCATCTCTGCTCTGTGGATGAGATGTTTGACAGCTCCCTCCTCTCTCTCCTCACGGCGTCTCATCTCTGCTCTGTGGATGAGATGTTTGTCAGCTCCCTCCTCCTCTCTCTCCTCACGGCGTCTCATCTCTGGTCTTCAGGAAACCTGCCAAGAAATTACAGACACGATACACCAGGAAACAACTGCGTTATTTGATGTGATCCAACAGAACTGGTCCCCCTGCAGAGTCTTATCTGTCATCTACCTCAGTGATTCTCATTTTTCAACCTTTTCAGGCCGTGACTCCCCAAAAACATTCACATGTGAACTGAGGACCACCCAAAACATTCACATGTGAACTGGGGACCACCCAAAACATTCACATGTGAACTGAGGACCACCCAAAACATTCACATGTGAACTGAGGACCACCCAAAACATTCACATGTGAACTGAGGACCACCCAAAACATTCACATGTGAACTGGGGACCACCCAAAACATTCACATGTGAACTGCGGACCACCCAAAACATTCACATGTGAACTGGGGACCACCCAAAACATTCACATGTGAACTGTGGGGACCCCCACAAAGTACTTGGAATGTAAGAGTTCCAAGTGCTGTGAAAATAGCAGATCTACAAGCTCACACATTTTTGCCCCTTTCTCATATTTAAGCCCATGTGTTTAAAACCCATTTTGGGGCGGGAACCCCTTTTGGTGTTAGCATCATGTTATGCTTTAGCTATTGAAAAATAGCAGATCTACAAGCTCACAGCTTGTTACGATTGGTTAACATTTTTAGCCAAAATCTCGGCCACTCCCTGACTCACACTGGCTCACGCCAGCATGGTGGTGTTACGGTGTAATCGGTGATGGTGGTGTTACGGTGTAATCGGTGATGGTGGTGTTACGGTGTAATCGGTGATGGTGGTGTTACGGTGTAATCGGTGATGGTGGTGTTATGGTGTAATCGGTGATGGTGGTGTTATGGTGTAATCGGTGATGGTGGTGTTACGGTGTAATCGGTGATGGTGGTGTTACGGTGTAATCGGTGATGGTGGTGTTACGGTGTAATCGGTGATGGTGGTGTTATGGTGTAATCGGTGATGGTGGTGTTATGGTGTAATCGGTGATGGTGGTGTTACGGTGTAATCGGTGATGGTGGTGTTACGGTGTAATCGGTGATGGTGGTGTTACGTGTAATCGGTGATGGTGGTGTTACGGTGTAATCGGTGATGGTGGTGTTACGGTGTAATCGGTGATGGTGGTGTTACGGTGTAATCGGTGATGGTGGTGTTACCGTGTAATCGGTGATGGTGGTGTTACGGTGTAATCGGTGATGGTGGTGTTACGGTGTAATCGGTGACCTGCTGGAATATGTGACAATCGTGTAGTAAGTAGACAATCGCACAATGTCAGTGTCCGAATGTAAATCGTTGCGGTTTGTTCATTGTCAGAGTTCAACCTATAGCTGGTGTTCTGGCCAACGTATTTAAAGACCTCCATGTGTGTTAATGTTGTGTGAGGTCCACAAGATGGTCACGTGTTTCAGTAGGTCACCAATTTCACAGTAACACCATGCTGGAGTGATGGAGTGATGGCGTGTGAGTGAACAAGTGGCTGAGATTTGGTGTATTGTAATTTGGTAAATCTCCTTTGAATTGATTTGACATCAGTTAGGGCGGGTCTTGCCACCACACACACACACACACACACACACACACACACACACCCTCACACACACACACACACACACACACACACACACTGTCGCCTTCTGTCACTGAGGCATGTATCAGTTGTGAGGTGAACACAAAGCTGTCAAGTGACAACATTTAACATGTAAACTGGTTGTAACATAACACCACCTCTCTCTCTGTGTGTGTGTGTGTGTGTGTGTGTGTGTGTGTGTGTGTGTGTGTGTGTGTGTGTGTGTGTGTGTGTGTGTGTGTGTGTGTGTGTGACAGTGGAGTTTGTGCTTGAAATGTATGCTACTGTAATTCTGCAAACTGTTAATAAATATTTCAATCAATCAATCAAGGCTGTGGCCCTGAGTCCAGTGCATTACTTCTGCTCCAGGACATTAAATTGTCAAGAGCCTCCATTGGACTGAAGCCCCAAGAAGTGAACAGAGTTTTAGTCAGAACTAACTTAACTCTGTCTTTGGCCCTGGGCTAAGGA
>NC_139716.1:2890391-2967891 GCF_964188405.1 Protomyctophum parallelum | reverse complement strand
AGGCATAATTTACCATGGGCTCTTTAAGAGGATAGGTGTGTGTGTGTGTGTGTGTGTGTGTGTGTGTGTGTGTGTGTGTGTGTGTGTGTGTGTGTGTGTGTGTGTTAGTGTGAGTGCAGTGTGTGAAATAAATGGACACGTTCTGCGTGCCCAAAGTGAGAAGTTGCAATACCTTTATTCCCTGCAGTAACATCTGTCAACAATAATGGTAGAATACTAATAAACTATCAAAGTACTTTACATAAACGCAAGATATTCTAATACTATTCGAAATACTTGCAAATCACATAAATGGGTGCAAGAATAGGGGCAAAACTAGTCCCGGCCCCCTGTGGAAGACCCCTGGTATTAACTACTACTCATTTTTGTAATCAATGCCAAGCTACAAAAACTTTTAATGCTTAAATTATTATCTAATTTGACATTGTTCTGGAAGAGGAGCAGAGCGAGGAATGTAATGAGTACTGAGATGAGTCCGGGGGGGCCCCGGGTGAAGAAAGACGCCAACCAAAAGTCAGAAAAGATTATTCTGGCTACTTTCAAAGTGTAAGAAATCAACTCAGAATATTTAAAAACCTATAAAACAACCCTAATATTATGAAAATCGGACATTAATTGTCTGGCATACTATTATGGGAGGTCCCAAAAGATATGACCCCCCAAATAAGGGGTGGGGGTCGGGAAAATTTGAACCCCATCATTTTCTGACAGTTTGGTCCCTATGAAAGCCAAAAAAGCAAAAAAAATCACTTTTAGCAAAAAGATCCTACGGAAATACACATCGTACCACACTAAAAGCAGGAACGTCTGTATCTGTGGCAAATAAAGGTGCCAGCGATCTACGAGCCCATTTCGAAACTACAAAGCACAAAACAGCTCTACGGGGTGAGAGCTCGTCTGTACCTTGATAGACTGTTGTGTTGTCTGCTCTACGTGAGGAAAGCTTGAAATGCCAAATAACTATCTCATCATTGACATGCAGAAAAAGTATATAGGCTACTGTTTTCTTAGCTTTGTGACTGACCAATGAGAAGCAGATTGTATTGTCTGCAAAGGAACTATGTGTCTGTCACAAATACAAGTTCTGTCCTGCAAGCCCATGTCATGCCATCAACACAGACAAGGCAGCTGTGGGCGAGGCGAGTCCTGCAAATTAAATTGACACAATATTATTTTGTACAACCTAGCAAAGCATAATATAATGGTTTGGAGAATAGGCTGGTCTCTCTTTTTACAAGAGATAAGCCATTGCATACAGGTTCTCAAACTTTTTAATTTCAAGGACCCCCATAACTCCGAGAGTAAAACCAAATGGACCCATGAGAGTCCCTTTTGATTCCATTTGTACAGTATCAGAGTTAAAAGTTATAAAAGGGTCGGTTCCATTTGTACTAGTACACTCTCAGAGTTACAGACCTGTAAGGCAGGGTCCATTTGGTTCCATTTGTACACTCTCAGAGTTACAGACCTGTAAGGGTCCATTTGGTTCCATTTGTACACTCTCAGAGTTACAGACCTATAATGGGTCCATTTGGAACCCCCTCAAGGAACCATGAGGGTCCCTGGATCACACCATTGAGAGCCACTGCTTTAAATAAATACATAACTAATATAGATCAATTTTGATCAAATTTAGGAGCATAACTTTTTTGTTATAGATTATCTGAATTTAATTCAATTAATTATAATTAATAATTAATTTAATTAATTTAATTTAATTCAAACAGAACCGCGCATGCACGACACATGCACGACGCGCACATGCACGCGCGCATTTGTCCTCTTTTTGGTAATTCAGAATATGGTATGCCTAATATATATATATATATATATATATATATATATATATATATATATATATATATATATATATACACATACAGTGTTGGGATTAATAAAGTGACAACTTTTACAATATCTCCATTACCATTATCCAAATGAATTCCTTATTATATATATATTTTTAAATGTGTTGTTGTTATCGCACGTCTAATGGTTAGACGTGACGTTAGACGTTAGTGTGACAACGCAACAACAGGAAGCCTGCAGCCCAGTAGCTATAATATTGCTTTCGGGGGAGGGTTAGTGTGCCGCCTGATTTTGACAGAAAGTAACACTAACTTATATTACTTTCTGACAAATCAGGCGGCACACCTGGACATATCAAAGGCACAGTAAAGTGCCGCGGTACATAGGTTGAGAAACACTGCGCCAGCATGCATCGTAGAGGAGAAGTTTTAATGTATTTATCGCAATTCAATTAAATAATGTTAGATAGCATATTTTTTCATGGCAGGAATGAATGAATATTAATAAAACATATGTTCGGACACAATTAATTAAGTATGTGTCTCACATGCATCATGTATTTAGCCTACATTTGTGATAAAGAATCTCACAAATATATTCTACACTGGCATGGGGTTTTCAACCGGTGGTCCACGGCCCCCTGGTGGTCCGCGGAGTTACTGCTGGTGGTCCGCAGCCAGGCATTCAGAAAAGTTTAATTTTTTGCCGTTTTACCTTTCTAATATATATATAAAACTTATTTGCACTCTTTTTACTTGTTTGTGAATAATAATAATAATAATAACTTAAGTCGAATCTAACATTTAAAAAAGTCAAGTGCTCAACGCGTCAAATAAACTAAAAAAAACAACTCACGATGTAAACATATCACGCACAGAATTCGTTTCTGCAGCAGCTGACTGACGGTGCCGTTAGATCAGCTGCTGCAGCGGAACAACCATCCTGCTCTTCCACCCAACGCATGCATGCTTACCGTGCTTACTGCCCAATGCAAGGCAAGCACGGTAAGACGTTGCCATAAGTTATTCACCCAATTCATAATAATACGTTTGGGAAAGTCAAATCTCCCTGCCATAGAGTTATAATATCTGAAGAAGGAAAGTCAAATCTCCCTGCCATAGAGTTATAATATCTGAAGAAGGAAAGTCAGATCTCCCTGCCATAGAGTTATAATATCTGAAGAAGGAAAGTCAAATCTCCCTGCCAGAGAGTTATAATATCTGAAGAAGGAAAGTCAGATCTCCCTGCCATAGAGTTATAATATCTGAAGAAGGAAAGTCAGATCTCCCTGCCAGAGAGTTATAATATCTGAAGGAAAGTCAAATCTCCCTGCCATAGTTATAATATCTGAAGAAGGAAAGTCAGATCTCCCTGCCATAGAGTTATAATATCTGAAGGAAAGTCAAATCTCCCTGCCATAGAGTTATAATATCTGAAGAAGGAAAGTCAGATCTCCCTGCCATAGAGTTATAATATCTGAAGAAGGAAAGTCAAATCTCCCTGCCATAGAGTTATAGGCCCTCATTTATCAATCGAGTGTAAAATCTGCCACAGATTCGAGTGCAGGTTTCGTAGTACACCCACGTCGCCACGGCATTTATAAAGTGATCGCAATCAGCTGATCCTTCCTTAATTTTGTTCTCACGTTAATAAATGTCACGGCTGAATTTGATCTGGCACGCCCTAAGAAATCAAGCCTCGCCCTCGTTTTTGCGACATGAACAACGGCAATACGTTTCCTGAAACCATGGTTACATGAAAAAATAGGTTTCTCCCGTGCCTTGCTGCTCGCCTCACCCCCCTCTCTCATACACACGCACAGCACGCACACGCAACTTGCAAGCCCAACTAACTGGTGTGTTGTTAAACAAATAAAGAACGAACACCTGCATGAATTAAATAAAGCGTGCGTGCGGGGGGTGAGGCGGGCAGCAAGGGAAGCGAAGCGAGAGGAGAAACAGACAACTAAATAAAGTTGTAGGCCTACCCTGTGACAGGGTAGGCCTACAACTTTATTTAATTCATGCAGGGTCCCTGTCTGTTTCCCTCTCACCTCGCTTGCCTTGCTGTCATGCACGCACGCACCTACATGACACATTAAATAAAGCTGTCTGTTTCTCCTCTCGCTTCGCTTCCCCCTCACCCCCCGCACGCACGCACGCACATATCGCTATTTGCAACTTTAACTGTGTGTTGTTAGTTGTATATTAAATTATTAAAGTATTTTTAATTTATTATACAACAAGATATATTTGTGAACGAAAACCTGAACCTGTGAACCATAATTAAATAACAAATAGGCACACACACGCTGCTGTTTTGCAGGTGCTCCTCCTGTCCTGTCTGTCTGTCTGTCTGTCTGTCTGTCTCTCTCTATCACAGTGGTCCGTCCGTGACCAACTGACCATGCACGTTCCGACGTTCGCCAGTCTATTTAGATTGCCTCGCAGTATAGTCACTGTTATATTGGGTGGGTGACGTGACATGGTGTCCCTGGCTGTCCTTAGTGTTACTCATGTATAAATAAGAAATATATTTGTCAAAAACCTTCTGAATATTGTGCAGGACATTATGGTCCATGTGAACATACTCATGATTAAAACATTTCATTCCTCATTTCTTCAGAATTGTCAACCAAACACAGCAAAACTCATATGGTGCGACTGTCCTGGCCTTGTTTCTCAAAGTAGGAACTTAAATAAAACTAAGGAAAAAAATGCTAAAATTATTTTAAAAAATCCATAAATATAATATAGATGTCTATTTGTGAGCCTAATCTTTTCAAAGTCCAAGCATAATGTTTTCAGTCATTTCTGATCAAAAATATTTTGTCCCCCAAACCAAAATCATATTGTGTGACACCATTTTGGGAAATTTCAACAGGCAATTGTTTACACACCCATTGGGATAGAGAGGTACTTCTTCAGTAAGGCTGTTCAGCACTTGCATTACAATAGCATGACAGGTGTCTGTGGTGAATTATCATTTTAACATTTTCATAAAATACGATCTTGTTGGAACGCTGACAAATGCAACTCTTCCAAGTGTCTGTGGGTGTGACACCTTTTTCATTAAAAAAGCTTAAGGTATTAGATTTTTTGGTCATAATTACATGTAAATCTCTGTTGCTTTGTTATAGCTAGCATGTTGTTAGCATGCTAATGTGTAGCTAGTAGCCTCAAGGTTATGTTAAGTGCAGAAAACGTAATATGGTGTGACACTTTATCATAATGGTGTGACTGTTTTTCTGTCACGCCATATGACTTTTTTGTCACACCATATGATACAAACTGTAATTTCCTACAGATATAGCAATAAATAACAAAGTCCCATGTTTCTTTTGTCCATTTAAACATTTGTTTTAAACATTTTCACCTAAAATCTGCAACTATCCACAATAAATTGTGTTTAATTTCGTTTTATTCAGTCATTGCCATGTTATTCAATGTTAAAGCAATTTTCCTGTTGCTGTTTTTCCTGAGTAATTGTTTAATCAATCTGTAAAGTTCAGTACTCACTAATAAGTAGGTTAAAACACAGTTTGCTTTGAGAAATGAAGATATGATCATACGGTGTGACACTAAATAATTTGGTGTGACATTCCAAATAGTGAAAAAATCATACCTTTATTAATGATGAAACCATTAATGTTTATGGATTACATAGCAAATAGTCTAAGGAAGAGTCACAAATATTTGTGTAATTTTAGAGAAAGTTTTGTCACAATAAATGCAAAATATATTGAAAGACCGATAACATGGGCCTCACATTGAGTGTTGATTACGAAAATAATATACAGATTTAATACATTTTCACAAAACTATAGTGGATCACAGGTTAGTTATGATAAAGGACTTTGATAAAGTGAGCAACTTAAGAAAGTTGTACTCCATTTTCATTTTATAAACAATTATTGTCATGTCACACCATATGATGATTTTAGGTAAGTACAACAACATGCTGAATAAATTCTGATTCCAATAAAATATCTAAAAACAAAATATGTTTCCATAAAGATGAGAGTGAGTAGAACAAAAGTAAATCATTTTTATTCCTGTTATTTAAAGGTTTTAAAAAAACACTTTTTTTGGGGTGTCACGTCACTGACCCATGTGCAGCCAAAACCATAGCCTCATGTGGCTGGTACATGGGCTGGCTGGGTAATATACCTATATCTCTGATGCAGTTCCCACTTGCGCTGGGAGCCTGGCACGGTACATTTGGCATTCGAGCGACGCGTCGGGTTTATTATATTGCACATACCGTAAGAAAGACATCGGCCTTCATGCTGTAGATTAGGCTACAGTAGGCTATACCTGCACGTTGGGACTCTCCGCAGCTGAGCTGCAGCAGCTGCTGCACTATACTCTCCAACGTCCCGTCATGGAAATATTTCAGCACAGACAGCCCAAATCCTCGCATGTATGCGCTCATGCAAAACACTGTTTAAATGGCTTAAGCATCTCTTGCAACATTGTTTTTAATTGCGCGATTTTATCTCCTACTAATTTCATATGACACATGTATTCCTTAACATTTTTATTTATTTATTTTTTACATGTAGCCCATATACATTATACATACCTTTTATATAAACATTTTAGGAGTGAATACATATATGTTTTGATGCCTGTGACAGCCTCTCAGCAGTTCAGACAAGGCTGCTCCGCTTGTGTAAAACAGAAAAACAGCGTACGCCAGCTCGCGACCAGACGTGACTATTTGTCCTACTCATGTTCAATTTCAAGCTTTGCCGGAAATGTTAAATGCCGAAAATGTCGGTAATTTCGGCGTGCGCCCATATTTTGGCGTACGCACGGTTGATAAATGAGGGCCATAATATCTGCCGCGGATCGATTGAATAGTCTCACGTTAATACGTGACGTATTCAATGTGCAACTTCTCAGTCTATCGTTGCCGAAAAGGCAGAGCTACAAGCTCACAACGCGATGCAACCTGCAGGTGTGATGTGAGCTTGTAGATTGGCTATTTTTGGTGCGTGACACCGTCGTACGATGATGTATACATTGCACTTTTAAAGTGACGGTACACAATGAACAGTTCCCTCTGTCTGTTAGAAAGGTACTGTATAAGGCCTATAGTAAAATGTAGTGCAGGTTGTAGGCTGGTTAAAATAAAGAGAAGATTATTAAAATAGAATAAGATAAAAAATATATATTCTGTTTGTCTGTGTGTGTGTGTGTGTGTGTGTGTGTGTGTGTGTGTGTGTGTGTGTGTGTGTGAACAAATCATTATTGCATAATAGTGCTGGGCTGTATCGACAAAATAAAATATCACAATTGCTTGTTACCTCAATATCTTAGATATTGATAAGTAATCACCAATATAAATTAAAGTAAATAATAGAACAGCTTGAACAATCAGGTATTAAAATAAATAATTGCCCAGTCCTACTTGCAATGATTTTTATTTCATTCTTATCTAATTTTATGGCTTAATGCATGGGTTTTCAACAGGTGGTCCGTGGACCACTGGTGGTCCGTGAAGGTATTGCATGTGGTCCCTGGCCATGCATTTAGTATGTTTTTTATCCACCACTAGTTGGGAAACGAACTAGTTCATTAAGTGACCTAGATGATGTATGATGACATCAATGTCAGTTACTGGGAAGTCGGATGTCAAGAACTTCCACAGAAAGGGAGTTTGAATTTCAATGGAAAGTGAACCGGATTGACTGGTTGAGTCTATTAGGAAATGTCAAATGTGCCCATAATATAATCATGCAATCGCATGTGTCTGCTATCTGTGTCGCACGGCCAGAGAGAGAGAGCGGGTCAGAGGGAGAAGCCAATGTGAAAACTGTAGCAAAATTCTCCGAACAAATCGTCCTCACGGCCAAAATATTCACTTTACACGCATGGGTTTCGGTAATTTTGTAGCCACACTCGTCCTCTTTCACCCAATGTAACAACCACAGCCCAGATTCATACGGTACGTGAACTACAGCCCTGAAAGCGACAGGTGTACCATCATAATGTGTCATACAACTCCAAGTTAAATGCCAGAATGAGTCAGCAATTTTTTCATCACAAACACAATTTCTTAACTCGCTCTCATAACCACGTTTTTTATCGTACCAATACCACGATCGCACACGGCATACCTCAATGTCTCGGGTCACTCACGGCGAAAACAAAAATCGCATTTGACGTTTACTTTTTGCGATAGAGCAATTTGTTCGGACATACGTTCTCTCACTGAGTCAGTGTGGTTTTAACTTTCAATAGTGTTTGCATTCGCATAGACTAGCCCTAGCCCAGGTGAAATTGATACTTTGTTAATGATTCAAGTTCAAGTTGACCACCTCTCAAACACGCGCACACACACACGAACGCACATGCACGCACATGCACACATGTGCACGCACACACACACATTGAAAGTCAATGGAGAAAATCAGGGAAACACGTACCTCTGTCATTTCTCGACCGTTTCAGAAGCAGGGCGGCTCGCCAGAACCGGGCCGCCCCCCTGAATGAAACCAAATGGACCCTTACAGCTTAGCATTAGCATGTTAGCATGATAGCATTAGCATGTTAGCATTAGCATGTTAGCATTAGCATGTTACTATTAGCATGTTAGCATTAGCATGTTAGCATTAGCATGTTAGCATTAGCATGTTAGCATATTAGCATTAGCATGTTAGCATTAGCATGTTAGCATGATAGCATTAGCATGTTAGCATTATCATGTTAGCATGTTAGCATGATAACATTAGCATGTTAGCATTAGCATGTTAACATGTTAACATGTTAGCATTAGCATGTTAGCATTAGCATGTTAGCATGTTAGCATGATAGCATTAGCAAGTTAGTATTTTCTTAACTCGCTCTCATAACCACGTTTTTTATCGTACCAATACCACGATCGCACACGGCATACCTCAATGTCTCGGGTCACTCACTCAAATTGATACTTTGTTAATGATTCAAGGTCAAGTTGACCACCTCTCAAACATGCGCACACACGAACGCACATGCACGCACATGCACACATGTGCACGCACACACACACATTGAAAGGCAATGGAGAAAATCGGGGAAACACGTAACTCTGTCATTTCTCGACCGTTTCAGAAGCAGGGCGGCTCGCCGGAACCGGGCCGCCCCCCCTGAACGAAACCAAATGGACCCTTACAGCTCAGACATGTTAGCATTAGCATGTTAGCATGATAGCATTAGCATGTTAGCATTAGCATGTTAGCATGTTAGCATTAGCATGTTAGCATGATAGCATTAGCATGTTAGCATTAGAATGTTAGCATTAGCATGTTAGCATTAGCATGTTAGCATTAGCATGTTAGCATATTAGCATGTTAGCATTAGCATGTTAACATGATAGCATTAGCATGTTAATATTAGCATGTTAGCATGTTAACATTAGCATGTTAGCATATTGGCTCACTCCCAATCTTCCGCCGTAGCCTGAAAACCCACCTTTTCAGACTCCATCATGGCCCATAGCACTTACCCTAACCCCTTAGATAGCATTTATGTTGGCTTAGATAGCATTTGATACAGACTTATAGCATGTTATGTAGACAGCACTAGAATTGTATTGTATTTAGTCGGTACGGTACGTGAACTACAGCCCTGAAAGCGACAGGTGTACCATCATAATGTGTCATACAACTCCAAGTTAAATGCCAGAATGAGTCAGCAATTTTTTCATCACAAACACAATTTCTTAACTCGCTCTCATAACCACGTTTTTTATCGTACCAATACCACGATCGCACACGGCATACCTCAATGTCTCGGGTCACTCACGGCGAAAACAAAAATCGCATTTGACGTTTACTTTTTGCGATAGAGCAATTTGTTCGGACATACGTTCTCTCACTGAGTCAGTGTGGTTTTAACTTTCAATAGTGTTTGCATTCGCATAGACTAGCCCTAGCCCAGGTGAAATTGATACTTTGTTAATGATTCAAGTTCAAGTTGACCACCTCTCAAACACGCGCACACACACACGAACGCACATGCACGCACATGCACACATGTGCACGCACACACACACATTGAAAGTCAATGGAGAAAATCAGGGAAACACGTACCTCTGTCATTTCTCGACCGTTTCAGAAGCAGGGCGGCTCGCCGGAACCGGGCCGCCCCCCTGAATGAAACCAAATGGACCCTTACAGCTTAGCATTAGCATGTTAGCATGATAGCATTAGCATGTTAGCGTTAGCATGTTAGCATTAGCATGTTACTATTAGCATGTTAGCATTAGCATGTTAGCATGTTAGCATTAGCATGTTAGCATTAGCATGTTAGCATTAGCATGTTAGCATATTAGCATTAGCATGTTAGCATTAGCATGTTAGCATGATAGCATTAGCATGTTAGCATTATCATGTTAGCATGTTAGCATGATAACATTAGCATGTTAGCATTAGCATGTTAACATGTTAACATGTTAGCATTAGCATGTTAGCATTAGCATGTTAGCATGTTAGCATGATAGCATTAGCAAGTTAGTATTTTCTTAACTCGCTCTCATAACCACGTTTTTTATCGTACCAATACCACGATCGCACACGGCATACCTCAATGTCTCGGGTCACTCACTCAAATTGATACTTTGTTAATGATTCAAGGTCAAGTTGACCACCTCTCAAACATGCGCACACACGAACGCACATGCACGCACATGCACACATGTGCACGCACACACACACATTGAAAGGCAATGGAGAAAATCGGGGAAACACGTAACTCTGTCATTTCTCGACCGTTTCAGAAGCAGGGCGGCTCGCCGGAACCGGGCCGCCCCCCCTGAACGAAACCAAATGGACCCTTACAGCTCAGACATGTTAGCATTAGCATGTTAGCATGATAGCATTAGCATGTTAGCATTAGCATGTTAGCATTAGCATGTTAGCATGATAGCATTAGCATGTTAGCATTAGCATGTTAGCATTAGCATGTTAGCATTAGCATGTTAGCATATTAGCATGTTAGCATTAGCATGTTAACATGATAGCATTAGCATGTTAATATTAGCATGTTAGCATGTTAACATTAGCATGTTAGCATATTGGCTCACTCCCAATCTTCCGCCGTAGCCTGAAAACCCACCTTTTCAGACTCCATCATGGCCCATAGCACTTACCCTAACCCCTTAGATAGCATTTATGTTGGCTTAGATAGCATTTGATACAGACTTATAGCATGTTATGTAGACAGCACTAGAATTGTATTGTATTTAGTCATAGCACGCCATAGTACATATGTATAGCATAGTAGTAAATATGTATAGTTTATATGTATAGTGTATGTATTGTTTCATTATATAGATATTCCACTGTTACTTTCTTAGCTTACGCATGTTTCATGATAAATACTTTTATGTGATGTATTCCCATGCTTTTGTTCTTGCTTAAATGTAAGTCGCTCTGGATTAAGAGCGTCTGCTAAATGCCTAAATTGTAAATTGTAATTGTAATTGGCATTAGCATGTTAGCATTAGCATGTTATCATGTTATCATTAGCATGTTAGCATGATAGCATTAGCATGTTAGCATTAGCATGTTAGCATGTTAGCATTAGCATGTTAGCATGTTAGCATTAGCGTGTTAGCATGATAGCATTAGCATGTTAGCATTAGCATGTTAGCATGTTAGCATTAGCATGTTAGCATGCTAGCATGTTAGCATTAGCATGATAGCATTAGCATGTTAGCATTATAATGTTAGCATGATAGCATTAGCATGTTAGCATGATAGCATTAGCATGTTAGCATGTTAGCATTATAATGTTAGCATGATAGCATTAGCATGTTAGCATGATAGCATTAGCATGTAAGCATTAAAATGTTAGCATGCTAGCATGTTAGCATGTTAGAATTAGCATGTTAGCATGTTAGCATTAGAATGTTGGTGGCAACGTAATGCGCAATGAACTAAGACAAAATACCTCATTGAAAGTCAATGGGGAGACCTGGCTCACATGTAACGAAATGGACCCTTCTGAGAGGCTAAATGTCATCAAATGGTGGTCCGTGGCTCAAATGCTGCACAGACTTGGCGAGCTTCAGGCACCCAGTAAAATTTCTTGAAATTTTGTTTCTAGTTTGAAATGAACTGATTATACTTAGCCAGCTACTGTGAAATAAATGAAATGATAAATGTTTTTTTTATTTTGTCTTACATACAGTGCTGTATACCTGTTTATATTGTATGTATTATTGTGTTTTCATACTGTGCTAAATCAAATCAAAGCCTTTGATTTGATTTAGCACAGTATGAAAATACAATAAAAAGGCCTTGCCAGGGTTTGTGAGAGAAATAAGCAACCAGCTCCAGGAAAGCAAATCCAGAATAAGCAATTATACATTATATATGTTGAGTGCCTAGTATATTACAAATACATCAGCTATTTGAAAATAGCAGATCTACAAGCTCACAGCGCGTCGCGTCGTGACGTGTTGTGAGGAGAGCACCCCTTTAGGCAAGGAAAATAATGCTGGGGTCCTGGACATGACAATAACTAAAACAAGACCAATGGTAGCTTATAAATAAGCGGAAAAGGCAACCCTGGTATTCATGATATCAGGTGAATGAGACATTCCCTTGTATGATGAGATGGGCCAGATGGCTGTGAGTGAGACATATTCCAAGCAAGGAGAGATGTGCTTTTGTTTGAAATGAACTGATTATACTTACTGTGAAAGAAATGATCAATCAATGTTTTTTATTTTGTCTTACATACAGGGCTGTATATAAAAAGGCCTGCCCGGTGTTGCCAGGGTTTGTGAGATAAATAAGCAACCAGGTCCATGAAAGCAAGCCCAGAATATAAGCAACTATACATCATATAGGTTGAGTGCCCAGTATAATTGAAATACATCTGCTATTTGAAAATAGCAGATTACAATCTTGTAATCTGCTATTTGAAAATAGCAGATTACAATCTTGTAATCTGCTATTTTCAAAGTCACTCACAGCCATCTGGCCCATCTCATCATACAAGGGAATGTCTCATTCACCTGATATCATGAATACTAGGGTTGCCTTTTCCGCTTATTTATAAGCTACCTTTGGTCTTGTTTTAGTTATTTTCATGTCCAGGACCCCAGCATTATTTTCCTTGCCTAAAGGGGTGCTCTCCTCACAACACGTCACGACGCGCTGTGAGCTTGTAGATCTGCTATTTTCAAATAGCTGATGTATTTGTAATATACTAGGATGTATATACAGATGTATTTCAGATGTATTTCAATTTCACTCAACCTATAGTTGCTTATTGTGTGCTTGATTTCCTGACCTGGTTGCTTATTTCTCTCACATGCCCTGGCAACACCGGATTTTAGTTTTGTCTGATCCACACACGGATCAGAAGGGGCGGTAATGCAACTATTTGGATTCCAACCGCCATCAAACCCCACGAAGAAGAAGAAGAGAACACCGGGCAGGTTAATCCCATTGCTTGGAATGACATGGGAACCGATCTGGTAACCAATCGGTGCAGATCAGCTACGTGGCCGACGAACGCCCAGACAATGGGATGATTGGGATCTAATGCTGTTGCCATGCAGATCCACCAGTTAGTTGGAGGAGGCGGATCTAATGCTGTTGCCATGCAGATCCACCAGTTAGTTGGAGGAGGCGGATGAAAAGTAGATAGACGCACGAACGAATGCATTGCACAAAGAACTGCACGCGCTTTGAGGATACGATACCCTTACTTTTTAGATAAATAAACACATTATACATGGTGATATGATTTTGTAGCGGCGATTCTGCTCTATCGTTGGAGGAGGAAAAGAAGAGAGATGCACGCATGGATTGCACAAAAAGATGCACGCGCTTTGAGGACAATTACTTTTTGATATACACATTATAGCCTACATGGGGATTTGTAGCAGCGATTCTGATCATCGGATGGAAAGAAGAAATGCACGCATGCATTGCACACATCTGTACGGCGCTTTGAGGACACTTTTACTTTTTGATGTTTATAGCCTACATGGGGATTTGTAGCAGCGATTCTGCTCTTGTTGTTGGAGTAGGCGGATCATCGGATGGAAAGAAGAAATGCACGCATGCATTGCACACATCTGTACGGCGCTTTGAGGACACGTTTACTTCATACGATAAACACATTATACATACCATCGTCGTATAGTGATGGGCATGGAGGTCTGGGGCTTGGAATCCAGGTGTCCGATATGTCAGGATCTCGGTCACCGTCACTGTCCAAGTCGCTTTCTGTGTCATCATCAACGTACTGTGGACGGCGGACTGTTGTTTTCCGAGTCGTCCTTCGGAGCCCTTTTGTGGACAGACCGGGGCTGGGCACATCCACAGGTAAGACAACCTGCTGCTCAACTCCCGACACCGATGGGGGTAAAGGGGGGGCAGCCGGGGATGGGTTTGTCACCTTCTTTTCTTTGTTGATGGCACTCGGGGTCTCTTCTTTCTTTGGGGGGGGGACTGGGGGGGCAGGCGCACTCTTCTCCGCAGGAGGACGGTTCAGTTTCAAAACATCGTGAAGAGTTCTCTGGCCTGGTATCAAATTTTTACGTTTGGCTGTTTTCTTACCCATGGCCGCCGCCTATGTCTCTCTCTCTCCCTCTCTCTCTCTCTCCCTGTGCTAGTCTGCTAGCAGCAGTGCTTGCGCGTCGCAAACACGACACCTCTGTTCTGTCAGACTGTCAGTCTGTCACCCTCTCCTAAATAAAATAATTGTCAATGTCAACTTTACTAAAGTGTGTGTGTGTGTGTGTGTGTGTGTGTGTGTGTGTGTGTGTGTGTGTGTGTGTGTGTGTGTGTGTGTGTGTGAGTGTGAGTGTGTTTGAGTGAGAGAGCAGAGGGAGCCGGCAGGCCTCGACGACGCCTCTTCTCTCTTCCCCGACACCTCCTATACTAAACTAAACTATACTATAAACTAAAATGGAAAACTATAATAACTAAAGCCAAACTGTAATTACCTACTAACTACCTAACACTAAATGAAACGCTAAATTACTGTCAATCTCTATTTCCGATGATCTGATCTGTTTGCTGTGTGCTTCTTCTTTCTCTCCCGCTTCTCTCTCTGCTGTTGCTGGTAATTTGTTTTGACTTCTACTCGATACAATTGGCTACTTTGTGGTGGTGTGGTGCTGGTGTTTTTGATCACGTGCTGTGGTGGTGTCTTTTCATGTAGCGCTATGGGGATTAAAGCGATGAACGCGTAAAGGATGAAATTTTCATATAACGGGGGGACCCCAATAGAACGCAAAATGCGTTCGTGGCACGCACGGCAAATTTAATTTATTTGCGTTTCTTGCGTTCCAGGCGGGGGGTGGGTTAACCCTCTAATGGCCAAGTTGCCAACCTTAATAACATCTTATTGTGCCTTAGGCCAGCTTTGGCTGACTTTTTGAATGACAATAGAATAATGTGCGATATGACCACAATGTCACGAAATATCTCATTTTAAAGCTGCACATCTCTAGTTTACACAGAAAAAAAAAATATGTTCCTAGCATGTTCCTTCGTTTACTTATAAGCACTTTAGTACACCTTGGTTTGACTTATCACTGAAACCAAGGTCTACTAAAAAGCAAAAAGTAAACGATGGAACAAGCTATAATCATAATTATTTTTTCATTGTAAAGTAGTGACTTGGAGCTATAAAATGAGACATTTCGTGACATTGTGGTCATATCTCACATTTTTCGATTGCCATTCAAAAAGTCGCCAAATTTGGCCAATGCTGGCCAATGCCCCATTTCTTAATTCGTCATTTTAATGCAATAAGAGGGATCAGCGATCTAAATACAATACATCAACTTTTACTTTCGATTTCAAAGTAATACCCAGAAGTTCCAATTGATGGCAGTAACGTTCCATTATTCTGATTTTGACAAAAGTGTTAAATCTGGCTAAATCACTTCCTGTCAAACGAGGTAAACAAAGGAAGCTAATTTGACCCCTAGCTTATAGCTTGGTCGTCCGGATTGCTAAACTAACATTAGCTTTGTCATAACTTAGTCAGATTAAGCTTAAAAACGGCCAGGAACATCCCAAAATATCACATTTTTTGCCGCGGATCACATAGAGACGGCGCGCGTGCACGATAGTGCACGATCGCGCGGGTTTCGGACGGTTTTTGGTAGATTACATAAAAATAATTAAAAAAATGTCAAACAATTGCAATATTTTGTTATAAAAAGACGTACTGACAGGGCAGTACGTCTACTATGCAGATAACGTCATTGGCTTGGAGGGATTTGTTGATTTACTACGTCAATTAACATGGCAGTCTATGGGCTTGACGTAGACTTGGCAATCAGGGGGTTAAGAACAGAGTGGTCACACACATTCCCCACCAGCACAGTCGAGCCCTAGCAGAGAAGAGCACTGTTGTAAGTTTAATTTATCATGACTACATTATTGTGTTATTCAATAAAACAAGTTATTTAAATTGAGCATGAAAAGTAGAGCTTAAAGCTGCATGTTTTCTTTAGTGTATACTTTTTGTATTTGTTATAAATGAGCTTCAATTAGTAGTTTGATTTCACAGATTCATCTTGGAGTTGTCCGGGCAAATCCAACGTCCACTGCCAGATTCATCTTGGAGTTGTCCGGGCAAATCCAACGTCCACTGCCGGGGTCATGCAAATTATGGATCACCTGTCCACTTTCGTCCCGTGCATCGATGGGAAGCCTGTCCCATTCTTTGTGGCGGGGACGGGCTGAGCATTGAACGGATGTTCCACTGCCGGAGGGCCAGGGTGAACGCCAGGGGACCTCTGGAAAGGATGGAAGGGTTGGTGGAGTCTCCACAGGAGTTTCATAAAGAAATCCATCTCATGCAGGTTTCATCAAAATATTAAAACATAACATATTTTTTTTGCATGTATAATGTATAGAATGTATTTCTATAGCATATCAACTGTATCTACAGCTGCATGTTCATACCTCTATGCATCTACATACCTCTATTTGATGCTTTGTGGTTTCTACTGTAGGCTATAAGTATATCTTCAACTGACACATTGTCTTCATGCTAGGACACCATGAACCTCCTTTTTAAAGGGGAGAGCGAGGCTGCCAGAGGAACCCTTGCTCATCTAAAGGCTTTCTTCTGCCACAGAGGCCTTAAGAAGGAGGTCAAGAACAACATTCAACACACATGGGACATGCTTGAGGTACCTTATTTTTGGCAAGCAACATGATTAAAATTATGTTCAATAAAATGATGGTTTTCCAACTCATAACATGTATATCATTATTATAATTCTTATTATTTTGGTGCTATGAAGTTCGCAACAAGAGGCTATGTAACTCTTCTGGCTAAGACAATAGCTGCAGCTGACCTTGATCTGGTGCCAGTGGAGGAGATGGTCAATCTTCCAGCAATCAAACAAGTATTTCGAATTTGGACACAGGATGCTGACTGGTTTGTGCTGTCCAAGTTACCCATACCCGAAATGACCATTAATATAGGCTACTCTTTATCCTAGTCAAGAAACTTACCCATATTTCTATTGACAGGGGTAGCAGGCCATCTTCCCAAGGCACAAAGGAATGACCTCATCTGGAACCGGGTGGCGAACCTCCAGGGAAAACCTGGCGGGAACGTTCCCTTGGACCTAGTGAATTAATTCTTGAATGGGGAATTCAAAGGTATGTGGAACACATGTTATTAATATTAAATCAAAAACATCAGAACAGAAATGTAAAGCAAAACATTCTATCTAATTAACAACTTATTCTTTCTTGAAGACATGCTCCGACGATCTAAGGGCCAATACACCACCAAACAAATAGACCGATGTGCGCAAATGTCTGGTGCCTTTGGAAAGGAATTGACAAAGATCATGACATCTTCCCAACTAGGGCACTACACAGTGACGGCGCCAGGGGGGGGGCTGGGGGGGGCTTTAGCCCCCCCTGCTGGAGGCTTAGCCCCCCCTAAGCACCCCCTGCCCACAAACCTAACTGTGATGAAAAATATTCATGGTATAAATAAAATATATGAAAGACAGAATTCACTTACTTTTATATAAACCATTACTATAAAATCATACTTTTTATTTTTGGAATGCTGAAATAATCCATAACCTGACTTTTAGTGCCGCTCCGTTCTCCCGTTAAGACAGTACAGTCAAACAGCCCCCTCCCTCCTGAGCCTTGGGAGCGGAGTCCTCTCTCAGCCCGCAGCCTCGCAGTCACATATATGCTCAGTACAAGTCTGTCTCGTTCTGTCACTGTGACTTCTGTCCCCCCGCTGTGTTCTTAACTTCTTTAACAGGTCGCTCGTATTTCTTTATGTAAGATAAAGAATCCGATTAACACGGAGAGCCAAAGAGGACTTGTTGTTGCTGTTCCTCATGTTAGCGATAGCTGCTAAAGCTATCAACAGTAAACACAACCTTGCTAGGCTAGCAAGCTAACGTTGCAACAGGATCGTGTGTGTGTGTGTGTGTGTGTGTGTGTGTGTGCGTGCATGCGCGGGGGGATTCCGGATATTAAAATAATAATAGTAGTTTGAGTATGCTGGCCATGATGCATTGAATAATATCTGAATAGAACATTAACTAGAGTTATGAATAAGGAATAGAAACCAAGATGATGTGGTTGACATCATAATAATATACATAGTAACTATGGATTATAAACCTATAATGACTATTATTATTATTATAATTATAGGCATAATAATATTATACATAGTATGGAATATAAACCTAAAATAATAATAATTATAATAAGTATAGGCATAATAATAATAAAAAGAATAAACATTTTAAAAACAATGAAAGTGCACAATACTGCACAGCTTTTATTTGTACTTACAATGTTAAACCCTCAGAAATCGCCGTGGTTGCGTGGTATCGAAAATGGTATCGAAATATCAATACTTTTCCAAATATATCGAAGTTGAAAATCCAGTATCGTGAGTCGTGACAACACTAGTGTGTGTGTGTGTGTGTGTGTCTGTGTGTGACTGTGTGTGTGTGTGTGTGTGTGTGTGTGTGTGTGTGTGTGTGTGTGTGTGTGTGTGTGTGTGTGTGTGTGTGTGTGTCCGTCCATTTACACTCTGCAGATCTCTCAAACTGCGGTCTGTGTATGCTGTGCTGTCACTGTGCCCCGAAGAGCCCAAGGAATGTAAAATTAGGCAAAGTTCATTATAATTGATTAATTGGATGAAGGTGTTGCAGAATAGTTTAGAGTTCTCGGAAGAGAAGAGAAACATTGGCTGCTTAATTGTTTATTTTGTCTGAAGGACAATTAAAGTGCACACCTTTTTGCCTCCGTCAGCCTGTAACATTAATAGGGAATAAAGTTGAACTCAACCTTCTTTTCTGTCTCGACCTGAATCATTCTATTTGGAAATTAGCCGGTGACGGTGTCACAATAATGATTTGCATTGTTGTGTGCACTTATTATGTGTATTTAAGTTATGTGGCCTGTTTTGAGGACTTAATACAGTACACAAATAGAGGAACCAATACAAATGGGGGAAAAAATTAAGCACTTCTGCGTCGATATAGACAAGTGGGATATGATTCTGCGGCGTAGAGGAGGTAAGACCATGATGTAGCATATGCTTAGTGATATAAGCAGGGGCGGAGCTACCGGGGGTGTAGGGGGGGTGGTCACACCCCGGCCCGGACCTCCTGAGGGCCCGGGCTGTCAGATGATCGATGGACGATTTTTTACACAGTCACTCACGACTGATAAAACCAAGAAAAAGAAAAAGAAAAAGAAGAAAGCGACGGGCCCCCGCTGGTCGCTTTCTTCTTTTTCTTTTTTTCTCTGATGTAAAGAGAAGTTTGTGGCAGCGTGAGCTGCGCGACGCCGCGACCCATGCTGCTGCGGCCCGTGCACTCAGCACATCGCAATTTCGTTTTTTTCTGCTGCTGCAGTTGGAATTAAAGAATGACAAATAAAGCAATTGTTCGGTTCTTTTGAGTTTTGGCTTAAGAACATAAGTAATATTTATAGGTTAAAAAAGTTCATTCATAAATAATGTGAACTGTGGGGTGTTAAATATATTTACTTCTTTATTGTCTATTTAATACTTTTCATAACTCTAATTTCATTACATTATGCTCGAGACGTGTGTCAGTATGGTCATGATTATGGAAGTGTTTGCGCATGCGCGACTGTGCGACTGCGACCATATGAGGGGTTGGGTTGAGTGTCACTCATTGCACTCGACAACGATATGTCATCAGGAGCACACAGCCCGTTGGTAAGTTAGCAGCTTTGAACTGTAGTGTGTAAATAATAGCATAGCCTAATGTTTGCTATAGCTTTTGTGCAGTAGCATTACTTACTTACTTATTTACTTACTTACTTACTTATTTACTTACTTGTTTTGTATTGAGCGAGCAGCGCACGGAAAGCAGTGAGTGTTTGTTATGTAGCAAATGCTAATGTTTAGCTGTGACCAGCGCTGGCTGTTTGACAGGTTGCTTTGTCGGGACGCTTAGCGGACCGTAGCGTGGTGGGTGGTAGAGAAGTCCTGTGGGCTGTGTTATTGTGTGGTGGTGTTTTGCACATCCATAAAAGAGTCGCGTCAGTATCAACATACTAGTTGTGCTAGCTGTTGCCATGGTGATGTTGTAGTATCGTGTGTGCGTGCTGCGTGCGATCTGCGCAAGGCACGTTGGTGATTTGCATTCTGGGAAATGCAGTTTATGCTTGTTGTATCCAGCTCGCTGTAGTAACAGTGTTTACTTTGTGCATATATATATATGTTAGTGGATACACAGTATATGTGTGGTTTGGTTATATGTAGGCTACTCATGTGTATATAGGAATGTATACATGATGCCGGTTTTCTTTATATTACAGTTTTCTATCATTAATGAGAGGTGCTGTAAGATTATGTTACAATTATATTTTAGCAGGTATATTCTGGGTGAATATTCAGCTATATGATATTTTGTGAGAGTCAACTACAATAACATATTGTGACGCTTATTTGTTTAATTGTTGCATTATATTCAAAAGTATATTATTGTAATGCCTTTTTATTTTGTTTTCTTCCAGGTTTATGACCTGTGGTCTTTTGCATCAATAAATCGACTAACACGAGTCATGCCCGTGTGTGCTGCCTGTTCTTAGCCTTTCGGAGGGCTTCATTTACTAAACTCCGAACAGTCATAAACCAAGGCCCGGCTACTTGAAGAAAGAAGTGGACCGGATAACCTTCAATCAAGCTTCAGCCCATCCATACCACCTGCTTAAACGAGGACTCAACGCTTCTACAAGATGGCAGAAGAGAACCAAATGGAGAAGCTGAAGCAGAAGCGTTCAACAGCCCAGACTGCATTCACCAGGAGAGCGAAACATCTAATCTCCAGAGCGAACGCACTGCCCCAAAGTGAGCTAATAAGTGAGTGGACCAACTTCAAAGGAGAACATAAAAAAGTCACAGATGCAGGATTTGATTACGCCACGGCTCTACTAGAATCTAACGATGAAGATGAAGAGGCCATCAAAAAGGCAGATCAAGTCGACGAAAAGTCAGCTGAGTGTGACCGGAAGTTCGACGAAGTTGAACACCTCGTCCTGGATAAGTTCTGGACCAAGTTCGCTGAGGAGCACATCTCCACCCTCGCCAAAGAGGCCGACTCCGCCCTGGATCAGGCCGAAGCAATCGACCACCAGAAGCTGTCTAGGATGGAGCGTGAACTGATGAACAAAAACCTGGAAAGGGAGGTCTACGAGCTCATCAAACTGGTCGATGAGTGGGCTGGCATGATCCCTCTGGCCAGGTTAACAGAGTCAAGAGACCGCAGCAGGAAGCTGAGGAAGCGACAGGAGAGACTGTGGGATAGGTGGGCGTGGCGACGCAACGCGTGGTCTGACGAAGAGGAGCAGCAAGTACAGGCAAAGCCAGATGTCGCGGTGAAGCAAGACCAAGACAAGCAAGCCACGACTGCTAGTTCTCACCCCGTCGCAAGCCTGATCCGTCCCATAGGCGGTCAATCCGCTGAAGGCTACAGTGTCATCCCAAACGCCGCACCGCCGCAAGGTCATGGCATGTATCCAGGGTCACACAACTTCAAGCCCCAGATTACTCTGGAACGAGCACGCCTGCCCACTTTCTCCGGCAACATGAGAGACTATTACCGCTGGAAAGCTGAATGGGAGGACCTTCAACAGCTGGGAAACCCTCATGGGTTGGAAAATGTAAGGAAGTTCCACCTTCTAGGCAGCCTGGACGACAAAGTCAAGAGGGACCTTGTGCTGTCCAGCTGCGGATCGGCTGACGACGTGTTCAGACTCCTGGACAACAAGTATGGAAACAAGCCAAAAATAGTACTGCTCATCTCCAGGGAAATACATGACTTGCAGCCTGTCAAGGGAAACCAACCCAGAAAGACAATCGAGCTTATTCAGGCTGTAGAGAGAGCCCTTCGGGATCTCCAAGTCCTGGGGGAAGAAGATGCGGTGAAGAATAGGGTGGTGGCCCAGTCAATCGAGAGTAAGCTACCTGACTCCCTGAAGGAAAAGTGGCTCACTCACAAGAACGACCCTGCCAGCGGCTTCTCACCCAGGAACCACTTTGATCATCTACTACAGTACCTGAAGAGACAAGAGGACATTCTGGAGGAGTTGGATCAGTTGCAGCCCAGCTCAAGAGACTATCCTGAGAGATCATGGGAGAAGAGTAAGGAGAAGAAGGCGTTCACCAAAGCCACGTCAATTCACAAAGACTCTCAACCAAGTTCATGCATAGCCTGTGGAGACGAAGGGCATGCAGGTAGACTATTTGCCTGCAAAGACTTTAAGAAGCTCAACCTGTCAAGCAAGAAGGCTCAACTAAAGAAATCAGGAGTATGCTTCAAGTGCTTGTGCCTCCATGGTGAAGATGGCAGTTGCACCCGGAAGTTTCTTTGCTCTAAAGAAGATTGTAGGAAAGGAGGGTCTTCGGACCACAACTACTTGCTCTGTCCGCTGCCGCCGACCAAGAAGAACGACAGAAGGGATGGTGAGCAGAACAGGGAGCGAAGCAAGGTGGAGAAGAGGGGACTTGGACTGACCGGCAAGCAAGAAGAGCTCTTTGCTAAACTCTCTCCGGAGCTGAAGGCCGAGTTTAAAGAAGCCTTCTCAAACAAGATCTCAACGACAGTGTGCACAAGCACTGGCGGTGAGCCGAGAGAGTACCCAGTTATAATAATGCTCCTGGATGTGACGACGAACTCAGGCCAACTGGTCGGGACATTGATCGACCTCGCGTCGGATACGAACTACATATCCAACGACGCTGCTGAACGTCTCGGACTGAAGGGAGAGAACATCAAGCTGATCGTCCAAGGAGTCGGAGGAATGAAGAAGACAGTCGCAACCAAAAGGTATAGCCTAAGACTGAGAGTGAAGACGCCCAAAGGTGCAGTGGCAGAGCACAAACTCCTGTGTTATGGCTTGGAGAGCATTGCTAAAGTACACCAGGCAGTCTCACCAGGGCAACTTCTGAAATTCTTTCCGGACCTTACTGCTCACGATCTGGTTCGCCCTGAGAAGATTGACCTGTTGATCAGTCACAGAGAAGGTCGCCTAGTCCCGCAGCCAGTCAAAGTGGAGGGAGACCTCGTCCTCTGGGATGGTCCTCTTGGGAAGACAGTCGGTGGGACCCACCCTGACCTCTTCGAGGAAATAGACTTGGCAGTTCATAGGTCTGACACCCATTTTGCACGGTCAATGAGAACAGCTTCGAAGGCCTACAGAGAAGTCCTTGCGGATCCGACAGGTCCTGTCGAAGCTGACGTGGAAGGCAGAGAAACGATCCTCCGGAGTACTGCGGCAACCAACAAAGAAGTAATCGAATGGTTCAAGTGGGACAGCGTTGGCGCGGCCTGCGACCCTCAATGTGGAGGCTGTAAGTGCGGGAGATGTCCCCCTGGAGGCAAAGAAATGACACTAGGAGAGGAAAGAGAAATCGAAAAGATCAAAGAATGCCTCACCTATGTGTTAGCTGACAAGCACAGCAACTCCCCTCACTGGGACGCAGCTTACCCATGGAAAGGAGACCCCGCAACACTGCCAGACAACCGACGTGCAGTGGAGGCGACCTTCCTGAACACTGAGAAACGCCTCGAAAGGGAGCCAGAGTGGAAGGCTGCGTATAAAGAGCAAATCCATGACATGATCTCCAGGGGAGCTGCTGCTAAACTTACTAAAGAAGAATCCAACAGCTGGAAGGGACCGAAGTGGTACATCAGTCATCTGGTTGCGCCTAACCCCCACTCATCCTCTACCCCTGTGAGAATTGTGTGGAACAGCAGCCAAGAGTTCCACGGAGTGAGTTTAAATGACCTTCTGCACAAGGGTCCAGATGTCCTCAATCTAATCAGAGGAGTCCTTCTCAGATTCAGGGCTGGACTGTACGCCGCCCTAGGCGACGTCAAGAAAATGTATAACTCCGTCTGGTTGAAAGACGAAGAAGTTCAACTCCATCGATTCCTCTGGAGAGACAACCCAGAGGATGAAATTGAGGTCTTCGTCGTCGTAAGGGTCAACATCGGAGACAAACCCGCTGGTTGTATCGCCCAGGTTGCCATGAGGGAAACGGCAAACCTTCCGCAGTTCGCAGCCATGGTTGAAGAGCGCCGCGTCTTGGTAGAAGACAGTTATGTCGATGACATACTGACATCCCACAACGATATCAAGACACTGGAGAGGATCACCAAAGGTGTCGAGAAGATCTTGAAGGCTGGAGGCTTCTCCCTAAAACCGTGGGTCTTGACAGGCCAAAGTGGGAGGTCTGGAACTGCGGCCGACTCCAGTGACAGTGAAACAACTCCGTCTGCGCCCAAGACTCTGGTGTTGCCTAACCAGATGGGAGACGAAGAAAGTAAGGCTCTAGGTGTTGGCTACGAGCCTGAGACTGACAAACTTCGTGTGATGACGTCCATCAACTTCTCAAAGAAGCGAGGCAAGATGAGGACGGGGATTGATCTACGCGAAGATGAAGTCAGAAGCAACACTCCAAACCCCTTGACTCGTCGGATACTTCTAAGTCAAGTCGCTGGTTTCTACGACCCCATTGGACTTGCCACACCAGCAAAGCAGAAAGGAGCGATGCTCGTGAGGGAATCCTACCAGGAAGCAAGTATAGGCAATTCAACAAAAGACACGTGGGATGAACCACTCTCGCCAAGACTCCGGGAGGCAGCTATACGACTCTTTGAGGAATATGTGAGACTCGGCCAGATCAGGTTTGAGAGAAGCCTCACACCTTTTGGAGCCATAGGCCGCCCTTTGGGAGTCACGTTTTCAGATGGAAGTGAGGCTTCTTACGGCGCCGTGCTCTATCTCCGTTGGGAGACGCAAGGAGGGATCGTCGTGAGATTGGCTGAGTCAAAAGCCAAGCTCACTCCTCTCGACCAGAAAGGAGACGTGATCAAGGCAGAGTTATGCGGTGCCGTCTTCGCAACCCGTCTGAAGAGGTACTTTGAGAAGCACTGCCGCATAGAAGTCGCACGCTGGGTCCACTTTGTGGATAGCCAAACCATCCTGGGAGCGATTCAGAAGGATAGCTACGGTTACCAGACCTTCTTTTCCAACCGCATCGGAGAAATACAGATGGCTGGGTCAGTGGAAGACTGGAGGTGGGTTGACGGCATCCTCAACATATCCGACATCGTCACAAGGGGAGCAACTCCTGAAGAGCTTGGTGAAGAGTCAGAGTGGCAACAAGGCCCCGAATTCCTGAAACGACCTGAAGCTGAGTGGCCTGTGAAGATGGCTAGCGAAGTTGTGACCAAAGTCGCTGATGACGTGAAAAGGTTGCAGAGAAAGGCGTTTTCAGCTGTAGTCACCAGGGCTCAATCACGAAAAGTCTCAAGCCCTGATGTTGGGGCAGACGTGGGAGTTAATGCTCAGCGGCCACCGCCGAATGACCAAGGTCAGACTCAAGCAGCAGAAAAGCCGAAGAGAAGACCCTGGGGCGTGGCTCTCGCGCGCCTAGTTGACCCTCAACGGTTCAGTAGCTTGTCAAAACTATGTGGAACTGTCGCATGGGCTCGACGAATGGCAGAATTCTGGCTGAATCTAAGACACAGAGGCTCTGACTCAGCACAGTGGGAGGCGAAGAGTTCTAAGCTGTCCGCAGAAGAGAGAAAAATGGCCTTCCAAGACTTGGCACTTGCAGCCCAGGACGGCGTGGACTTCAAGACTACGACCCTGAACCGCCTGGTTGTAACCAAAGATAACAACACAGGGCTCTTGCTCTGCGGCGGTAGAGTCCAATCTTGGAATGAAGACGGTGCAGCTGTACCGTTAATCCCTTTCCAGTCATGGCTGGGGACCTTGCTGACTAGTGAAGCTCACAAGGCCAATCATGAAGGTATTTCTGCCACACTGCTGCGCACAAGAAGAAAAGCCTGGTAGGCCGTGTGGTGAGGTCCCTTTTCGTTCAGGTCCGTTCCCACGGAAGGGGGACTACACAATTTTTTCTCCATAAAAGAGATTTATAGGTAGACAGTCTAAATAAAAAAGTTCTACTCGTCCGACGCTGCAGTTATTTTATAATCCGCGATCTAAGACGGGACTATTTCTTACAAGGCGTAATAATATGTGCAAGGGGAGTGGTGTGGTTTTGGTCACGTGGACCAATCGCGTAGCCGCTTTATTCCCTTGAGTATGCGCGTAACGTCTTCGTATGCGGAAGAACTTTTTGTTGTCCATAGCAACCTAGCAACTCACTGTTGCGACGCTGTTTTCATTCTCTAAACTGGGAAAATGGGAAAGAGCCGTTGTGCGATTGACTGTACAAACAGATTAAAAAAGAACTCGGAGCTATCCTTTTACAGACTGCCGAAATGTAAAGAAAAAATAAGTAAATGGATCGCTGCACTTCGCCGATGTAGTCATGTTTCAGGGCTACATGGATTTGCGGGTGCCACTTTCACTTTGTGTCAGGTATGTTGCTTTTTTTGTAAAACCATACGTTCAATGTAAAAGGGCCTTTTCACACAATGTCCCGTTTTAAACGAACCTAACGGAGTTCTCTTCTTGTGGACCAAGAAGTGGATTAACATAGTCCGTTAATTCCCCTGAAAGAGATCTGGTCAGGAGTAATTACTCATCAACATGTTACGTGAGTCCGTGGAAAGACTTTAATGTTAATGTTCTTATTGATCAACACACCCTGCAGTTACTGAATGTTAAGTCTCCATGGTTTCCCTCAGAATATCGTATGACACTGATTTATATGACACATTAAGAGTCCACTGATAACCACTACAGTGGTTTAATATCAAACTTTTTTTGTTTGTTTTTTTCAAGGACCCACATAACGTTTGATTGTTATTGCACAAATGGACTTACTCTGAGAGTGTACGAATGGAACCAAATGGACCCATAGTGTCAGAGTTACAGACCTGCATGTGTCCATTTGTACACTCAGGCTGTAAGGGTCCATTTGGTTCCATCTCTCAGAGTTACAGACCTGTAAGGTCCATTTGGTTCCTAAGAAGGGTCCATTTGGGGTCCAATGGGGTCCATTGGTTCCATTTGTACACAGTTACAGACATGCAGGCTAATCCTCTCTCACTCTAATGCCAGACTGGCATTAGAGTGAGACACTGGCATTGCCAGTGTGTGCCAGTGGTCACCCTTAGCACCCGTGGTTAAAGCTGCCTACCCCTGCTCTACACCAACAATGTTGTGAGCTTGTAGATCTGCTATTTTCTGCAAATGTTCCCTCCAGAATAGGGATGCTATTGTTCCAGTGGTTAATGTAAAAAAATAATCTCACAATGATTTGGCAGCCCTGTCCCGGATGAGTTTGTTTTGAGGCTGATGTCTGAAACAGGACATATGTGAAAACACCCCATATATGTAAACAAATTAATATCATATTTCTAGTAAATGTTTTTGTTGTTTTTGTTATTTAAGGGGAAAAGAGTGATGATCCTCTACATCCTGACTACGTGCCAAGGTTATTTGGTTTCACCTCCATCACTGATCGAAGTACAGCAGAGGTACAGACTGTTGTTGAAGTCCCAGGCATTGGGGTCCAGACAGAGGAAACACAAAATGACATTGCCTCATTACATGAACAGATTAAATCTTTAAATGCTGAATGTCAATCACAGGGATAAAGTCAACAAATTAGAAAGTGAGTTGAAACATCGTACTCTTGATCCTTCAGAATTTGATGACAGCAAAATGAAATTCTTCACAGGACTTTCATGTTGTTGTTTTAACCTTGACCAGTCAACTTTCAACACACTGAGCAAATATGTGTGCTACCTGTATGGCCAATCATCTGCCAAAAACGTGAATGATGCAAGGTACAAATCATTCTGTACGGCATCATCAGCTTTGCCAGAACTGTCCATTCCCCCAACAAGTGATGCTCTCCACCAACATTGCAAAAGGGCAAACTACCAAGCAGCAGTGATGAGACGTTCTCTGACTAGTAGGATGTGTGCTCCTTCACCCATTGGCAGTGGATGGGGCATGGAGGATGGGGAGTTAACAGTAACATGGATGACTAGAAATCCTGCCCCTGATAGTGTGTTGCAGGTAGTCCACTGTAATTGTAAAAAAAAAAAGCAAATGTGAGACTGAAAGATGTTCATGTATGTCTGCAAAACTGTCTTGCACTGATTTATGTCACTGCCAGGACTGAAAATGTGTCAAAAGAAACAGAAGAAAGAGGTACATGGGATGATGACTGATGAAAGTGATAGGGATGAGTAACCCAACATGTTACCATGTAGGCCTACTACTTGTTTTGTTCAGGAATTATTAAGATGTTAAAGAATTGCCACACTACCTACATCCATTTAAATGCAATGCATAAATGCAAACAGCACAGACTACTTACACAGCCAACAGAAGGTTTTATTGTGAGGCATTTGTATGCTATTTTGTATTTTCATATATTTTCTTGGCAGGGGGGGGGGGGTGTACAAATGACAGATGCTGTGACACTTTGCGGTACTTGTAAATAAATAAATGTTTCATACAATTATGTTGTAATCATTCTGACCTCTAGTACCTAATTTTTAGTCTTGTGCGTTTTTTGCATTATTGCAATTTAGGGGGCGTGGTAACATTTGGATAGATTTTCTGCCATTTTGGTCCAAGGTGCCCTGATTTTCTTTTCTACCTTTCATTACACAGTAGGATGAGACATTTTCTATGTATGAAACATAAGCTCTTGGCACAATTTACTGTGTAGGTTTCATTGTACTGTGTGGCAAACACTTAAGTTGAAGCATATTCTTTAACAAATATGCTACATTTCATGATATAAATTCACATATGAGTAAACTAAAGGCACCAATACTTATGTCAGATGTTATGTATATGCATTTGACATTTGAGAAAAAAAAAATGTTGCCAAAAACACATTTTACAAGCAAAAACAGCAGCACACGATTTTCGTTTTTTGGTTATAAACTGTTTATACATTTATGGCTATAAAAAAAAAACAGCAGGTTTTTATGAGTAGAACTTTTTACCCAAAGTCTAGAAGGGTATTATCTATGAAAAAATGCATTGAATGCGTAGTTCGCTTGACATGGGAACGAAACTCATTTTCTAAGCACTTTTTCATGGGTCTCAACACGGCATATGGGTCATAGAAGGCCGGAGGATAGTCAAGAAGGTTATCAACGAGTGCATCACTTGCAAGAAGCAGAGAGCAAGGCTATGTCAGCAAGTAATGAGCGACCTTCCTCATGAGCGTACTAACAGAGCAAACCCGTTCCAGTATACCACATTGGACCTTTTCGGCCCTTTCGAGGTGATGGATGCTGTAAAGAAACGGACCAAGAAAAAGGTCTGGGGAGTCGTGTATTGCTGCATGGCTTCCAGGGCAGTCCACGCTGACCTTGTCGACGACCTGTCTTCTGAGAGCTTCCTTCAGGCCTACTCCAGATTCACCGCGCTGAGGGGGCATCCCCGGAAGTTATGGTCTGACAGAGGCACAAATTTCGTGGGCGCCAAGCCTGCCCTGAAAGAACTGCACAAGCATCTTGCCTGTCTACAGAAGGCGTCAGTCGAGAGCATAGCAGCAAAAAATGGCACTGAATGGCAGTGGGAGTTCCATCCTGCGGACTCGCCTCACAGGAATGGAGCAGCAGAGGCAGCTGTCAAACTTATCAAAAGAGCGCTCAGTAGCCTCGGCGGAACAACCAGCTGCTACACCTGGGGGGAGTTCCAGACACTTCTCTACTCAGCAGCCAACTTGACTAACGAGCGACCCATCGACGCTGTGGCACAGGAGCAAGAGGAAACAGTAGAGTACTTGACTCCTAACTCTCTTATCCTGGGGCGGACCGGACAAGGAGGAGACATGCACGGGATCGACGTGGAAACCCACCCTTGGCGCAGACTGAGGGCTGTCCAGGCTGGGGTGGACAAGTTCTGGTCGAAATGGAGTGAGCTGGCGGGACCGAACTTGTTTATCCGGCACAAGTGGCATCGAGCAGAAAGAAGTCTCAAGGTTGGAGATCTGGTCTGGATCGCAGACCAGAACGCCCTGAGGGGGCAGTTCCGGCTCGGCAGAATCATCGTCACGTATCCGGACGAGGCTGGAGTGGTTCGGGATGCTGACGTGGCGACCTGTATGGCCTCTCCTGCACCTCTTGTATCCAGAACCCGGGCTAAAGACTCTACCCTGCCTTCGACCATCATCCTACGCAGAGATGTGCGGAGACTGGTCGTGCTGATACCTGCTGAAGACCAGCTGGAGGTATGAAAGTCCTCGCCATGGGTGCCCAAAGAACTCTCTGAACTTTATTTTTGGGCAACCCTGGGAGGCGGCTGAGCTGTGGGGCAAACTCGCACTCAGTAAGGAGGCAAGGTGGTGGGACCTACCTCCTTAGTGAGCCTTTTCAGCTAAGGATAACTAACTTTGAAAGACATTTTCAGTTTCTTAATTTCTTTACATATATGCCTACAAGGATGGACTAAGTTGACATTCCATTTGTGAGAGACTCATGTGACTGTTTAAGTGGCCTCCTTGGATCTGGATCAGTCGGCCAAGTGGGAGGTGTTCGGTTCTTTTGAGTTTTGGCTTAAGAACATAAGTAATATTTATAGGTTAAAAAAGTTCATTCATAAATAATGTGAACTGTGGGGTGTTAAATATATTTACTTCTTTATTGTCTATTTAATACTTTTCATAACTCTAATTTCATTACATTATGCTCGAGACGTGTGTCAGTATGGTCATGATTATGGAAGTGTTTGCGCATGCGCGACTGTGCGACTGCGACCATATGAGGGGTTGGGTTGAGTGTCACTCATTGCACTCGACAACGATATGTCATCAGGAGCACACAGCCCGTTGGTAAGTTAGCAGCTTTGAACTGTAGTGTGTAAATAATAGCATAGCCTAATGTTTGCTATAGCTTTTGTGCAGTAGCATTACTTACTTACTTATTTACTTACTTACTTACTTATTTACTTACTTGTTTTGTATTGAGCGAGCAGCGCACGGAAAGCAGTGAGTGTTTGTTATGTAGCAAATGCTAATGTTTAGCTGTGACCAGCGCTGGCTGTTTGACAGGTTGCTTTGTCGGGACGCTTAGCGGACCGTAGCGTGGTGGGTGGTAGAGAAGTCCTGTGGGCTGTGTTATTGTGTGGTGGTGTTTTGCACATCCATAAAAGAGTCGCGTCAGTATCAACATACTAGTTGTGCTAGCTGTTGCCATGGTGATGTTGTAGTATCGTGTGTGCGTGCTGCGTGCGATCTGCGCAAGGCACGTTGGTGATTTGCATTCTGGGAAATGCAGTTTATGCTTGTTGTATCCAGCTCGCTGTAGTAACAGTGTTTACTTTGTGCATATATATATATGTTAGTGGATACACAGTATATGTGTGGTTTGGTTATATGTAGGCTACTCATGTGTATATAGGAATGTATACATGATGCCGGTTTTCTTTATATTACAGTTTTCTATCATTAATGAGAGGTGCTGTAAGATTATGTTACAATTATATTTTAGCAGGTATATTCTGGGTGAATATTCAGCTATATGATATTTTGTGAGAGTCAACTACAATAACATATTGTGACGCTTATTTGTTTAATTGTTGCATTATATTCAAAAGTATATTATTGTAATGCCTTTTTATTTTGTTTTCTTCCAGGTTTATGACCTGTGGTCTTTTGCATCAATAAATCGACTAACACGAGTCATGCCCGTGTGTGCTGCCTGTTCTTAGCCTTTCGGAGGGCTTCATTTACTAAACTCCGAACAGCAATCTTGAATCTTGAATTAACCAGATACAGAGCCTATATAGCCTATAATAGCCTACACTTTAACAAAATATCATGTCTGTCTGATGAGAATTTACCGCGAGAGAGAGTCGCTGTAAGCGGTCCAGCCAGGGTCCAGCCAAGACCTGTCACTCATTAGTAGGCTAATCACTCTGTGTGATTCCACAACGGACTGTTTCGATTCTAAACCCCTTCTTGTTGCTTTTCCCTGTGTGCGATCACTCAGCAAAGGTGAAACAGAACACAAAGATAAGTAGCCTATTTATTTTTTAACACGCAGCACCTCTCTCTCTCTACGTCTCTCTCTCTCTCTCTCTCTCTCTCTCTCTCTCTCTCTCTCTCTCTCGTGTGTGCACTGCTGCGCAATGTCACAGACACAGACGCGATCAATAATATATAGTTGTATATAGTTATATAGTATGGTTGCATTTTAAAATACCCTATTTGAATAAAGGTTGTAGGCTCGCTACACGAGAGTGAAAATGACCGCTGGGAAAATCCCTAATTGAGAATCTAGGCAAGCGCACCACAGCTCAGTGGACATTAAATATAGGCTACCATGTTTGATAAGTCATATAAAAACATTACTTACACCCAAATGAAAATATAAACTTCACAGATTATAGATCACTTGGAATTATAACAATCTGTTGAGTATTGCCTGAATAATGCCACTATAAAATCCCAACTTTTATCGACGCGCCATTGCGCTGAGAACCTTGTGGAGCCTGGCGGTGTACATTATACTTGTGAGGACCTGGTGATTCACATGGTGAGTGCGCTCAGTGCAAACCGAAAATTCAAAGATCTGCAATCTCATGCGCTGCGTTGTGCATATTGGCTGAGTCTAATGTCACGAATGAAACTAGGCCTATAGATTTATTTTTGCGATGCGGAGAATTGATTTTGGTTGCCAGCGATATCTTTTTTTTTCTTCTGAAGACTGACCTGTTCCATCACTATGTGAACTCCCATGCAGCAGAGCAGCTCCTACAGACCCAGACCAAAACACCTTTTCTCTTTGGCATTGAATTACTAGTGGTGATAGTAATATTTATTTTACGCAGCAGTGGCACCTCTCTCTCTCTACGTCTCTCTCTCTCTCTCTCTCTCGTGTGTGCACTGCTGCGCAATGTCACAGACACAGACGCGATCAATAATAGGTATATAGCATAAATAACAATGTTTTTTCCCGATGGGGGGGGGGGGGGGGGTGCTGTTGGGAGTCATGTTCGGTGAGGCCCGGTCGTGCTGTCTCACACCCCGGCCCGGCCCAGTGTTGTTCCGCCACTGGATATAAGAGGGGGGTGGGGGGGGGGGGGAGGGAGTGTGTGTTTGAGTGAATCAGAGATCCTACCGTCCAGGTAGGACAGAAAACAGGTTGTCGTTCTGGGACTTAGCTCACCATCGTGTTCATCATCATCATTCATGGGGTTTCATGAACTAAAAGGAAAAACCTGGCCTGAACAGAAAAAGGCCACATTAAATATCTTATAATAATCAAAGTAGCTGATCTACAACAGCATACAAATCAAAACAAGCATTTACAAATGTCAAATCAAATAATCTTTTAAGTTTCAAACTTCAAATGAAAATAACCAAAACTTAGACCATTAGAGCATCACAGACCACACAGCATCCTTTCCTGTTGCAGGTTTGGGTAGCTGTCTCCCTGTCCATGGAGTCCAGGAAGAAATAGTCCAGGATAGTCTTTCTCAAGCATTGCGTCCTTTTTTCGATGTAATCGAACATGCCATTGTCAACGTATCTTTTGGTGAGGGAACTCGGATATACGTACATCTTAGCCTTTCCTGGCTTGCCATCCCTTGCACCTCTGCCCACCTCCTGCCAATAAATGGGAATGTTTGATGCTGGTCCCCAATGCACTATATGCTGAACATCATTCACCTCGACCCCTAATCCAAATGCCACTGTTGCTATAACACAGCGGATTGTGCTGTTGGCCCCAGTGAAATCTGCCAAGATTTATTTTTGGGTCTTGATGTCAGTCTGGCCATGGTACATGTCAACAGTGCACCCGGTCTCACACCAAGCATCTGCATTGAGCTCTGTCATCATTTCGCCATATACATCTGTGCCCTCTTTTATTGTCCTGTAGGAAAAAGTGAACAATATATTGAATTTGCTTACAGGTTATTTATTTGTATTAATCCATCATTTATCTGGAGCCTCAAATGTGTTATAAATAAGTTTCAGCACTAGGATAGACTTGTTGAATAGTTGCGGTTAATTGAGAGCACATGAATGATGCATTATTAACTTAATTCACTAACCTGCAGTACACAATCATTTTTCTGCACTTGTTTTTGATTCCCTAAGACTTTCAAGAAGCCAGGCAACCACCCGTGTGAAGGATTTGGATTTACATTTTTCCACTGATAAGTGGATGTTTGGCCTGAAAAATGTAAGTACAGGAATTGGTATTGACAGTAGGCTTGGGCGATATTGATTTTTTGATATCGATATTGATAACGTGATTAATACCGCGGTAATCGGTATTATCGATTATTAATAAAACATTAAAAATATCACAGTGACGGGCTGAATTTCCCCATAGAGTGCCGTTTCTTGTTTTGGCCACTAGATGTCAGCAGCGGGCAATGTAAAGGCCTCCGGACAGTGTTATAGTGGTGTCACAGCGCGACAAAAACATTTTAATATATATATATTATATATAAGAGTCAAGGACAAATGTATGATGTACCAACCAAGATAATATTTATTACATTATGAAACCTCTCGACCTGAGTTCAAAAATGTAACTCTTCATAGCAGTGCAAATACTGTGCGCGAGTGTGATTATAGTCTATGACCAATCAAAACACAGTAGGCCTCAGACCTGTATAACCTCGTTAAACTTATACAAACATCGTCTTGTAAGTTGTAATTTTGTAAACAATCATTAAATGACCTTAAGACATACGAGTGCAAATATATAGTAGCTTATACTCTGTACTAGGCTGTAGCCTTATTGCAAGAACAATAAACAAGAAGAACAACAAGAAACAAGAAAACTCTTAAAATAAAACTGTAAAATGCAATTATAATGCCAACAATACAATCAAATGACTATAGAGTGCAAATACAGTAGCGTATACTGTAGCCTTAGTGCAAGTCAAGAACATAACGAAATAAACTCAGCTTAGCCATCTGTTTAGCTAAATAAAAAAAATATAAAACAATGCAAAATAGTATCACAGTAAGTTGTCAGGAAAATACTATACCTTGCTCATAATAATGTCAAACATCTTAATTAAGCCTAGCCTTCAGTCACTTTGGCTACTTTACTTAATAATAAAATAAAACAGTATATAGCCTCTTACAGGCTGCCTGCTACAGTGCCTGCAACAGGCCGCGGCACAGGCCCTTCTCCTGCAGCCTAATAAAACACAATGGCTGGCTGGCCGCTCATCTTAAAAGAAAACAAAATGAAAAAATAATTCTAATGAAAGCTAGGCCTATACTTATTTAGCTCAGCCGTTTTTTGCCAGAAAGACCAGCATATTTACCATATCTGGTTTGAGCAGAGAACGCGACGGGGTAACAACATTCCCAGCCGTGCTGAATACACGTTCGGATGGCACACTAGTGGCGCACGCACACAAATACTTGCGGGCCAAGCGCGACATCATTGGGAAATGTGTCTGGCCATAATCTTTCCACCACATTAGCGGATCTTTGTCGCCGTGGATCACCTTCTCCTGGACATATTTGAACAACTCCGCAGCTGCTCGCTCCTCCACCGTGGTGGCGACATCACGTCCTTCATCCGTTACCTGCTGGAGGAGGCTGCCCAAAGACTGTCTTGCCTTTTTCTGGGGGGGGGGGGGCGGGGGAGGAAGAGCAGGCTCTTCTGCGGCCTCGCCGGCTTCATCGCCTCCTGTGGCTGCTCTGCCTGCGTTGTTGTCTTGCTGGATCTCCTCGTCCGCTCGCCTCTCTAGACTCACAATCTCGATCTCCAAATGGTGCTTTGTGTCCTCCAAAGCGGAATCCCTGCTCTCATAGCCCCCACGATAACGAGGATCAAGGAATGTGCATTTGTGAGCAAACTCGAGCACTTCTAAACCATATTTTGCCTCGAGCTTTGTCAGGATGCCTTTCTTTATGTCCATGGTCAAAGCAACATCCTCCGCCTCTGGTTTCAGCGTCTTCTCTCTGCATAACTTGAGCATGGGAAGGAGAGCAGAGCTGGTCACGTAGTCTTCGGCAGATAAAATATCAGTGAAGTCTCCGACTGGTTTCAGTGCCTTGAAAACAGCCGTTAGGACGTCGACGTCTGACCAGTTGAGTTTCAGCTGGGTTCTTTTGTCGGCTGCCAGGACTGGTATGATCGAATCTGTGTGCGCCAGGAAGCGCTCTACCATATCAAGTTTAGAACCCCAGCGTGTGGCGCAGTCCTGTGTGTAAAAAACAAAACAAACACACACACATTTAGAATTAATATAGCCATAGACAAACATTAAACCTGTGTATATTAGGAGGGGCTAAAAATGCTTGCTTAATAATGCCTTGCCAACATTCATTTCATAACATTCTATTATACTTAATGGGATATATTTATTTTATTACCGTTTTTAGAGCCTGTGTTTTTTTCCCATTGGACGACTGATGCTTGGCTAGTTCTCTCTTGCGGATCCAACTGTGTGAAAAGAGAGCGGCGATGCAACGGACATTGATCAGTCGAGCCTTCACTGTCTCTTTCTGCTGATTCAGTGTGTTGTTAACAGCTAAATTAAGATTATGCCCGAAGCAATTTATCCATGGCCATTTCAGATCCCTGATGGCGGCGACGATGTTGGCACCGTTGTCTGTGGTTATGGCCGTCAATTTGTCTGCATCAAGCTCCCAATTCTCCAGTGACTCTTTGAGTGCATTTGCTATATTTTCCGCCGTATGGTTTTCTGGGAGATAGCTGGTCTGGAGACTTCGGGACACAAGTTTCCACTCAGGTGTAATTGTGTGAAACGTCAATGACATATACGGTGCCATATTTCTGGATGACCACATATCAGTAGTCAATGCATAGTTGTCGGCTCCTGCCACAAGCTTTTGGACTTCACATTTGACCTCGTTGTACATTGTAGGGATTTCTTTCTTTGAAAATAATTTGCGTCCAGGCAGCTCATACTGGGGATCAAGTGTGTTCAGCATATTCTTGAATGACTTTTTCTCCACCGTATTGAAAGGACGCATCTCTTTTACCAGGTATTTTGCCACAGCGCGGGTGCATTCTTTCCAACGGCGACCATCCCGTTCATATTTTCTCATTTTCGAAATAGAATTTTGAATTAATGGTTGTGCTTGTGCAGCAGCAGGTTGCTTAGCTTTGGGCTTTGTTGTTGGGGAGTCTGTCTCGATGAGTCTGGCATACACTGCGGGATGATTCTTCTGCAGGTGCACTTTCAAGTTTGTTGTATTTCCGCATTTTGCTTTCACGTCTCGCATACAAAGCTTGCAAACAACGACATCAAGGTTTTCTGGTTCATCACCTTTTTCATTCGGCTGGAAACCGAAATGCTGCCAAACAGCAGTTGTATTTCCAGATGATTTTTTTTTAACTAATTTACTAGGACTCGTTACTCGCTTCACCGGCGCCATGGTTCCTGTGCTTTCCTGGGCGGAGGCGGTCCGACAATAAAGCTGCTGTCGCCTCGTCGCCGTAATTCACCGTCAGTGCCAGTCAACGCATGGACAGTGACACTAAGTTATTAGGCAAATTATAGTTGTTTAAAATGAAATACTCGTAAATTCATCACACAGACACACACATACAGTAATTTAGACGTTTATTAAAAAAAAAAAAAAAAATATATAAAATATATTTACATGACGATAATATTCGGTTTCGGTATTATTTATGAACTCCGCGATATTACAGATATTGATTTCAAATATCGCGGTAAACGGTAATATCGATATATTGCCCAAGCCTAATTGACAGTTGTCACCAACAAAAAAAGAATAATAATAAATACATGATACATATTTCCCTTTTTTTCCTTTTAGCTTGACTCTCATCAATGCTACCCTCTTCTCCACTGGGGTTGCCACCCCCATCGCCATCCTACCAACAATGCCACCCACCTCTCCACTGCCACCCCACGTCTTTATCGCTACATCTGCGGACTCAGGAAATGGCATAAAAAGGGCCTTCCATAAGTTCCATGCCAGAAATGGACACTGCTGTAGCACCGCCATAGATGGTATGGATGTTTTGTTATTGTGGTAAGAAATCATAATGGTATCGTGGTATTGAGTGATACCTCAAAAAAGTTGCAGTTATAAATTTAATATTGCGGTATGCCTTACACAACCACAGTATTGCGGTTATTACTGCCACTTACAATCAAAATCCACCATACCATAATGACCACTTGCCCTGTATCACCTTAGTCGGCCTCTTTGATAAAGGCCCATAGACGAGAGCATGGAAAGAACTGAGTCTGTCATTATTATTGTTCTCAGTGTTATATTGCCTAACGGCAGATTGTTTAAAGTACTGACAACTGTTATTGATACTAGGGAATATAACATACCGATCTGGAACAACAGCAACAATCTTTACGGTCACTGGCGGATCTAAACGTAATCTTTCCAAGATTTCTTTCACCATCTCCACGGTGGCAGTGGCAGTCAACATAAGGACTGGTGCATTTACAACACTCCTTAGTTTGGGTACTTTTAAATAGTCCTCTCGGAAAGATTTACCCCTGAAATGTGAAATATAAATTAGTATACATTTTGCTTTATAGACTGAACTGAACAATACTATACCCAGATAACTGGCTGTTATCAACTTACCATGTTGTGAGGCAGTGGACTTCATCAAAGACAAGCAGAGAAATGTCTTGTTGAATAGATGCCACCCAATCGATCCAACGGTCTTCCAAAAGCATTTCAGGAGAGGTGAATATTAATTGACACTCTCCATTTTGGATGCCTTTAGGTAGAAAACATCCAATGTACAGTGCTGTAGAGTACACAGTTTTGCACAAATACAATTACAGTAAAGATGTGAAATGTAGCCTACCATTTTTGGTGGACTGTTTTGTTAACAGTGTTACCAATTAGAATAGGCCAATGTGAAAAACAAATAAGGCTCCCGGATTTAAAAAAATTAATGAATATATATATATATATATATATATATATATATATATATATATATATATATATATATATATATATATTATGATATAATAATGTTTTTTTATTTAATTCATTTTGTCAGTATGCCAGAAGTGATACTCACGCTTGAGAGTGTCCTTGATGATGGCCCCAGCAGTGACTCCATATTGTTCCCATTGATGGACTTGGTCCATCATTAGGGATTTTAGGGGGCTTATTACAAGCACATAGTGCTTCTTATCTGGTTCTTTCTGAGTTATAATATAATATGTATTTCAGCAGAGTACAATGTATATTCTACATGCATGTGTTCTGCAGATATGAAGGCAATAAATATCTATGTCCATATACACTGTAAACCAAATTGCTGATTCAAATGGGTTGCTCAGATGTAAAAAATGAATAAAATGAATTGTCACAAAAAAGTCTATTCTAATAATTATACAGATGCATGGTATAGTCAAGTGTGTGCTAATGTCATTATTGTTTTTTTTTACTCTGTCTTAGTATGTATTCAACATTTACCTTGTCCATCAGTCCTCCAAAGAGACCAAAACAAGCTGATTTACCAAAGCCTGTTGGTAAAATTGCAAATACGTTCTGTTGGTCTAACAGATCTAAAAGCACCATTTTTTTGTTCCTCTTTCAGGGGGAAAGGGAAAACAATATAATCTATTAACTGTGAGTGTGACATCTTGTCCCTTCCGAAATATGTCAGGAATAGAAAGAGGGTGCATGTGTTGGGTGTGACATCAATTATAGTCTGACATCGGTGCAACCACAGGTGTTATGAATTATTATTATGTCACATGATGGTTGATACAGGCAGCTCCACCGTTAGTTTTATTTTCTTTTTAGCAGGCCTATTCTATTTGCAAACAGCAGATTGCGATACTGCGTGTGCACCAGGTGTGCACACGCAGGCACACGCAGGTAAGACACCCAAAGAAGAGGCCGACACAGCGCGCCACCCCGTCACGCACGGCATGCTATTAAACATGCCCTCCCCCTCACGTCTTGTTTAACGGCCTGTCGCAGAATTACAAAGTGGCGGCTCGGAATGTCACTCTTGGAATATTTGGGACAGAAAGTAGCTCATAACATGTCTACGGGGGATTTTTATGAAAAACAAGCTCGGCAGATTGAAAGAGGATAATTCAAGCTTGTACTGCAGCTGCAGTGAGCTAGCCTGTGAGTAGGCTACCTGTATATGTAGTATTGACGCACTGTAGACCGACCTGTCGCTCCCATCCATATAGCCGTAGGCCTTGTAAACCACCAAATTGTATATTTGCACAGACAGTATTGAAGATTGCACTTTGTGGGAAACCATATTTTAAAGTTGTTTTGTTTATTTTGGTTAAGTGTTTATTTTTTTAGAATTTAGTTTAGTTATTTAGGATTTTTAGTTAGGTTTAGGGCGTTTTAATCATTGTATTTTCTATTGGCCATTTTAGAGTGCTCCCTGTATAAGGAAATACAATTACATTTGTAAAGCCCCAACATCCTGTCTCAGTATCGGTCTTTCCCTAGTTTTCCTTTAATTTATATGCTCTTTTTAACTTGTTTTAATATCGTACCTGGGTGTCCTTTTTATTGTTTTTAAGAGTTCCCTTTACTCTTTTTAATCCAAGGGTGGCGTAGTTCGGCTACATTTTTAACTGATGAGTCTCACAGTATAACGCACACCGCACTTTAATTAGTGCACTTTAATCTACTACTGTGTTTCTTGTGACTTAACCGGCTCCCGTCACACATGCATCAATGTTGTATGCTAGATCGAAAGGTGTGAGTAGAAATAAGTCAGTAATGCTGGTGCATGGCTTGCTGCAGGTGAGGAAACCCCTGCTGTTGTAAAGTTCTTTATTGCCATCTAGTGTCTATTTTTTCAACTGCAGTGTAGAATTCATATATTGTCATTTTGATTTATAGAAGACACAGCTAGCCCACACAATTGAGGGTGAAAGACATTTTTATTTGCATTTGTATTGTTGAGTCTTATGTCTCACACTTTACTTTTGACAATACAACCTACAGTAGATTATCTGTAGCGTTCAGGTCAGGCCAGTTGGCTGGTCAGTTAAGCACAGTAATAGTAATACCATGGTCAGTACACCAGTTACTAGTAGTTTTGGCTCTGTGGGCAGGTGCCAATTCGAGCTGGAAAGGAAAATTAGCATATCCATGAAGCTTGTCAACATACTGAAGCACAATGTACTGTAAAAAGATGACTGTGATGAAACCAGTCTTAAGTTTTCACTGTCAGTGGATCAACACCATGTACTGTAGATAACATGGAACAGCAATGTCTGTGTTCACTTACCTATGTGTTAGTTCACCTATGTGTTGGTTAATGAGCACCAGTATGACTATTAGTACCAGTAGGGGCGCTGTTGTGCCAGAAACAGAGAGAGAGAGAGAGAGAGAGAGAGAGAGAGAGAGAGTAATGTTGCCTGCTAATGAGAGAGAGAGAGAGAGACAGAGAGAGGGGGGGGAGTTGCACCACTCAGTTCACACGGGTGTGATTTTTAGAGTACATTGTGCTTCAGTATGTTGACAAGTTTCATGGAGATGCAAATTCTCCTTTCCAACAATTTCTACAAGTTTTGTAGATGATGGAATATTTTGTCATCACAACATTCATCAACAAAATCTTATTCACTCACTGGACCTTTAGTTGCTTTATTTGTGTCACTATGTGATGTGGCAGAGAAGCAGAGGTTTAAGCATTTCCTTTGAGCATTTTCTTAATTTACTGTACAAACTCTCTATATTCACAATATTTTCTCTACTTCACTTCACAGCACCTCTAAGGCCCTTAAAACAAGGCTCCAGACTTCCCAAAACAAACTGGCCAGGCTACTTCTTGGCCTGACTTCTTGGCCTCACCTCACCCCTGCCCATTTTGCAGTGGGTCTGATGCACACACAACGGTGACAATACAGTGAAGCAACCAGTAATGGTTTGCTCACACTGTCTTGCTGTAATGAAGTTAAAGCTCCACCTAGAGTGCCTTTTCTACAGAAAATAGAGCAGCCTCTTGGTGAAACATTTCCCTCATATGTTTAAGTTGTACACATTCATATTATTGTTGTCAAATAGATCAAAGTAAAACATTGTAAGCACCACCTCAACAGTGCCACAGATCAACTCCATGCCACACCCCATTGATGAAGACATTTGTTCAAAAGTAGCCCAGTTAACATACTTTTTCAGATGGCCAAGATTTCTGTATTCTAAATCCTCCTTTTGTGAGTGGTCTTGTGTAATGTTCTAATATTTTGAAATATGGGTTTTTGATATTAATGAGCATTATGCCACAATCATCAAGATTTTAAAATGTACAGTAATATTTTGACTTATATGCACAATAAATCGAGGATATATGAAAGTTTAACTTTTCCAAATGATATTTCGGAAGAAGATGTACTTTCTTTCTAAACTATCTTTACGGACGGTATAATTATATAGATCTGTCAGAAACATGAGAGTACAAAGATACACATAACAAATAGATACATAATATAGGCTATACACAGACAACTTGCTCACCCTCTCCCACCAGCCCCACCAACAGAGGAAAGAAGGGCACAGTGCAAATACATCAGTGAATATGTCATTACTGCTACTGTCAGTTTAGAAGCATAAACAAGTTGAATGAAGACGTGAATGTAGAGAAGTCCTAACGCTGATCTAGAGATAAGGAAGATTTATTCCAATGGGGCTTTGTAGAGGAAAGACCAACCACAAACTAGTTTTGGTACTTTAAAGTGAGGGTATTGTAGATGTCTAAGTAGATATGATGAAGTAGAAGTAGGGCCAAGTACTGCTTCAGGTAAGAAGGGCACCTAAAATACAGAAAACAATGTCGTTGCCTTCTTGATTTAGGCTGCATGAAGCTGGTTCTAATTTGAAGAAGCTGCTGCAGAGATCTGAGCCAGCAATCTTGAGACAATTTTTCATGTTTGGTCTGCAGCTCACATCATGTGCATTTCTCTAAAACAACTTAAACTATTCTCATGTTTGAGTGGTGCAACCACTCCAAGGAACAGCAATGTCTGTGTTCACCTATGTGATATGTGACTATGTCCATGTGACTATGTGACTATGTCCATGTTAGTCATAGTATGACTATGAGTACCATTAGGGGCACTGTTGTGCCAGAAACAGAGAGAGAGAGATAGTGCTGCACTGTTGCCTGCTAATGAGAGAGAGAGAGAGAGAGAGAGAGAGAGGGGATGAGAGAGAGGGGGGGGGGGGGTTGCACCACTCAGTTCACACAGGTGTGATTTCTTTTAAACGTTCCGCTCTGCAAAAAAGGGAAAAAAAGGCACACTGACTGGTAAATAGAGACCCTTCCACTATAGCCACCTTCACGGTGCGACTCAGGAGATGTAGGACCCAATTGCAAAACAGATAGTGTCTGTATTGTGTCTGTAATATTGAGCACGCCGAAACATAGGTATTTCAGAAAACTGTCATGATTTATGATTCCTGCACTAAGGTGTTTGAGTAACAAAATGCTCATTAATATATAATTTCAACTGGATCATTTCATAAACAAAATTACCATTTAAATATATTATTCAATTGGATCTTTTATCATACATTAACTGATTACCTTGGGTTGGTGGTGGAGCTGTGTGTTCGGACCGTTTAGGTGGTGCAGCAACCCTTCTTCCACTCTCTACCCCTCCTCCTGAAACCCCAACTACAGTAGCAGAATCTTCTCCGATGATGTCAATGATTATAGTGGAATATGGCCCTGGGTCCGGTTTTGGACCACCACCAGTGGGGAAGTTTGTCGTCCTTGGATTGTCTTCCACTGCTTGGGTTTTAAGATCGCTCCATTTTTTCCTGATCTCTTTTAGCTCTCGTTGTTCACACCCCTTCGCATTTATTGCATCTACTATCCTGTTCCATGCATCGTTCTTTTTCTTATTTGTAACATATGAGTTGAATTTACTTTCAGGAACAGACTGGTTCTCCTTGTAACCCTCGAGCAGTATCATAATCTCTTCATGACTGAAGTTCTTCTTTCTGTTGCGTTTCTCTTTCTCTGCCATCTTGGTCTGTGATGAGAAAATTCGATATTAGATATTATGAACCAAACTGCAAAAACTAAATCCACGCGGTAATGCGGCTGCCCCATCATTCTATTTATGACAGAGAAAACCCCGCCGCGACGCTATGTTAACATAGCGCGAGTGGGAAATGTTTTAAATTTGGTCAATGCTGCGGCGTAACGGTATAAGACGTTATTGTATTAGTTTTATTCTATAATTCAACATCAGTTAATGGTACTTACAGAAGCTTTTGAAGATGCAGGCAGCAGACGAGACGGCGTGTTGCAGAGGGCTGTTCTTTGTTGACAAGATAACGTTTACTTCCTAGTGTAGAAACCGCTCGTTTTCATTGGATCCGGGAGCTATGACATCATTTTATGCGACTATACATTATTTTAGGAACAGTAGCACTACTAGTTACGTTATGCCTTAAACAGTCGTGGTGCAACTCAATTTAGTAAGCCACTAGTTACAAACTACCTAGTAGTTACTAAGCCTCTAGTAAGGACTTTACTCCACAACTTAAGACAGAACTTACGTCCTGGTGGTGCAACCACCTCCAGGATCACTGCATGTTTTTGTGAGGGTATACCTATACCCTAGGGGACACGGCGGGAGAACGTATGCAAACACCACACAGAAAGCAGGATGGGTTTTCTAGGCAGGCATGTTGCATTTATGATGATGTTTTATGTAAGAAAGAGAACCCGCAACGCCCACACATCTCTGAAGTCACTTACAGGCGAACAGCATAGAACATCAGAATCCAGTTTACATGTTTAATGAGACCATTTTGTACCTAATTTGGTGAATAAGAAACTAAAAGGTTTACATGGACATTTAGCCCATGTGTTGAGGCAGAGGTGAACAGCAAGTTGAAAGTGAAGTCACTTTTAGCTCCGTGTTGTTTACAGGCCCCTCAATGTGGGACACACATCATGAGTTTTGCCTCTTTTTCTTTTCTTTCTCATGGTCAACTCCCACAAACCTTTTAAACCAACCATAACCATTGGAATGGAATATGATTTTTTCTGAATGATATATTATGTTTATCACATGAGTCAAGACATGATGTGTACCAATTGGTGTGAGTTTTGGACAGAGCCCTTACACCTCTCATCTACACTGCCAGCGATGTGAGCGAGCGGACGACAAAATCTCATTAGAATACATGTTTTCCAATGAGAGTGTCCTGACGTACCGTGGGCGTGCAGCAACGCTGTCAGCCCCTCTTATATTCGCTCGCAGAGTCTGTGTTTGAGCGAGGTTCCGCGGCCCCACACTGGTTGAGATCTACACGCTATATTGTTTATTTGATTGGTTCAGGCTATATGTCGCAACGCAGTGACCGACGCTCCATATCAGGACAGTTTTTATCGCAACACTCACTCCTTGCCTGTTGCGTAGATGAGGTGTTAGGATGAATGTTTATAAGAGTGATGTCAGTGTGTTGATGAGAGTGACTCTATACCTCTCCTCTTGTGGTTAGCTGTCTGTGTCACTCTCAGCATACGTCACATCTTCACTCTGTCTGTCTGTTCTACAGCCTGCAACACGCACGCGCACACACACACACACACACACACACACACACACACACACACACACACACACACACACACACACACACAGTATATTAGTCCTTGGGCCGGGTGAGATATCGTTGCCCTAAAAAGGGACAAGACATAATGTGGTATCATTTTGTTCGTCTGACATCCAGGAGTGCTAAATTGTGTGATAGCAGTTTCAGAAGGGCAGCTGAATATGATTTTAGGGGTATAATCTGATTATGCAAAACCATATCATTCATTGTTATCTAAACTCCAAAATTATTCACTTTAATCCACATTTCTGATGTTTGTACCATGGATGGGCATGACCAACATCATAATAGAACAACAGACATGCTGAATTATACTTCTTGTAGCCATACCGGGAAAATCCACAATTAGTCTTTAGGCCAGAGGCCTTATTATCGGATATTGTTGCCATAAAAAGGGATAAAGCGACAATGTGATTTTTGTATTGTTACATGTCTGTAGTTTATGAAATGATGTGATAGCAATGTCAAAATGGCAGCTGATTACTTATATCTGATATATGATGAAAAAATTGTATATAGTCAAAGGCATAACTCAACGAAGAATGGGCCAATTTGGATGATTCTGACATCAAAGTATGCATTTTCTGGGGTGCTGAGTTGATTTTAAGAGGTGACTGAAGCAATTCAAGTTCAGGGTCATGTGTCAAAGGTCAATGTCAGGGTCATTTTGGATCCAAAATGTCCTATAATACTACACATGTCTTGGATTGGTTTTGATCACATTCGCTCCTGTCTACCTCTGATTCGGAAGCCATAGATTAACGTTGCACAGGTTGTGGAAGAGCGCCCTCTATCGTAAACACTGAAAACACCAAATTACGTCTATAGATGTCAATGGTGTATTAAACTATGGAACCTCTTCCTCATCAGAGCTGTCCTGTTCAACTGTAGGCATTGAATCTTCCTCAGGTGCTTGGTTTGTACAGTTCTAGAGTTTGCAGAGGTCTGTACATCTCAAACCATTGCTGAGACTTGTGCACATTTACAGGCCAAAAACTCAAGGACTACATCTGGTGCAGGGGCTGTGCGCATCCACTGAATTGCTAACTGAATTGCTATCTCTAAGTTAAGTCTAGTTGCGTGTGGTCCTCATTTACTCGTTTATTACATGTTTTCCTGAGTTGCGTTGTGTGCTGGGGTTCCTGACTCTTCAAAGTAATGTCTAAATGGTTTCTACATCCTCATAAACCCATGAAAAGACGGAGGGACGTATCATTCAGAAGTTTAAGATGTACCCTGTTTCAGAGAGGCAGGTATTGTGGACTTTCCCGGTATGGCTACAAGAAGTATAATTCAGCATGTCTGTTGTTCTATTATGATGTTGGTCATGCCCATCCATGGTACAAACATCAGAAATGTGGATTAAAGTGAATAATTTCTGAGTTTAGATAACAATGAATTATATGGTTTTGCATAATCCGATTATACCCCTAAAATCATATTCAGCTGCCCTTCTGAAACTGCTATCACACAATTTAGCACTCCTGGATGTCAGACGAACAAAATGATACCACATTTTGTCTTGTCCCTTTTTAGGGCAACGATATCCGATAATAAGGCCTCTGACTATATAGTCTCTGTCGGGGTGGAAACCTCATATGTCCAAGACTGTTACTTTTCAGGATTCAAATTCAAAAGTAGCAGATCTACAAGCTGGAGACACGTCGCAGAGATCTGCTACTTTTGATGCTTTTGTGCGATGCTGTGGTATGATCAACTAGGAGGGCATTCATTTATGAAATAATTAAAAGTTTGAATATGGAGACTGCCCAACAGTGACTAATCAATACAGTGTAAGGCCAGATCAAGTGTGAGCAGTATTGTCAGTGTGAAGCTGTGAACAGTAAATTGCACAGGCTGTAGATATAGACCGATTGCACAGGTTACAGATTATCAGTGTTTTAACATGTGTTAATAAACAAACATCAATAGGCTCCAAATTGCCAGAACGCTGCTGCTGGAATAATATGAACTAAAACTAAGAGAATAGAACATACTGTATCCTGCACAGGTTGCCTCTCTGTTTTAGGATAGATTTGAAGGTTTTGCACGTTATTTTTGAAGAAATTCATGACATGGTCACATAGATTTATAATTTTCTTTTCCCCTTTTCTTTTCTTATTTTTTAACCCATTCAGGACGGGAACTCTGGTGTTTTAAGCGTTATCTTATGCTTTAGCTATTGAAAAATAGCAGATCTACAAGCTCACAGCACGGCACAGAGTGCAAATCTTTGAATATATTCTTTCATGGCGAACGTTTTTAACTCAAATCTTATCTGGGGGAGGGGGTCCCTGGAACAACATATTTTCAGATGGGGGTCGGTGGCCAATTACATATAGTTTTTGGGGTCCTTGACATGGAAAACTTTGAGAACGGCTGACATAGAAACATATGGTTTTTCAGAAAACTGTCATGATTTAGATTAAGACATTTAGTAGAATCTGGTCTCATGGGTCTAAATGGGTTAACAGTACAGGATTCAAACGGGATGTATGTCCACAATATAAAGACACACACGGGGTAAACAAGGCAAAACATATTGCAGGGAAAACAATAAAGCACTATTTTGACTACATGTGTTTTTAGGCTCACACAGTGAGTTGTTTATGGTAAACCTTCCCTATAGATGTAACCATTATGCTACATTGACATTGGACATGAACGCTCCTGAAAAGATCAGGGACAGATCGATCGACAGATATGACAGAGTTCAAACATGATGAACACTGTTGCTTTTGGCAGCAAATTTAGTTTTAGTCATAGTCTCTTGAATAGTTTTCATTTAGTTTTTGTCACATTTTAGTCACCTGGAATGTTTTAGTGTTAGTCTAGTTTTAGTCGAATTAATGTCATAAGATTTTAGTCGACTAAATCTACAGTTGATTTAGTCGACTAAATTGTATGTTGGCGGGCCTTGATGCTGTTGATGCTGATGTTGTAATGACAGTTTTTACACTTGCTGAAAATAGTAGATCTACAAGCTCACAACGCGTTGCGCTGCGACGTGTTGTGGGCTTGTAGATCAGCTATTTTCAGCATGCAACCAAGTGTAAAATGACTTATACTGGATCTCTTATTCACTAGTCCCTTCCTAACATTTCTAGTCTAGTCTGTTGACGAAATTGTCAATACATTTACACTTAGTTTTTAGTTTTCATTTAGTTTTCGTCTGTGAAAAAAGGTCGACAAAAACAACACTGATGATAAAGTACAAAAACTACTTCACAGCATGGACAATGCCAGAGTATTTCTGTCCTTCTACGACCCCCGCCCCGCCCCCTCCCGACCCCCAATATAATGTGACTGCTACAATAACCTTAATAATACAATTATAGACAATACAACATAAATACATACTGAAACCAAATATAATCTTTAGGGAAGGTGTATGCATGTACTATGTAAACTCTTCATTTCCATTTAAAAATATATATATATATATTTTGAAAATAATTTGGGGACCCCCCCAACATAATTTGGCGACCCCCTGAGGGGGTCGCGACCCACGGGTTGAGAACCCCTGTTCTACAGTGATACTCGTCTCAATGACAATAGGAATAATAACTATGGGCTACTACATCACATCCTGTAGACTCTTTACAGCTTCTGTAAATGTCTGAACCTACGTGACGTACCACGGCACTCCTTCCAGAGACACAGACCCAGAATCAGCAGGAGGATGGAGACTCCAGCACACACCAGAGGATAGAGATATGGAGGCAGGGCGTTGTCTTTGGAGGCCAGAGATTGAATAGAATCTGAAGCAGAATGAGACCCATATTCTTTAGATACCCACACGTTTAGGAGCTGTGAATCTATTTTAAATGTAACAAAAATAAACTTTTGGATATCCTTAGCCTTATTAATTCAGATTAGGACGAGAAATTAGCGTCTGAATTGAACCCTCTAATTCATAATCCTATGGGCATTTTCTAGCATGTTTTTTTCAACATCTTGTCTCGCAACATCTTGTCTCGCTTTGTTTGTGGCTTTCGCCTTTATTTTATATTATTTATAAGAGGGATAGACAGTAGGCTGACAGGAAATGGGGAGAGAGACGGCGGCAAAAAGGAGTTGAACCCGTGGTTCACTGCCAGACAGGATTACCAGCCAGGGTGCCTGGACTGCTGAGCCATGGCCCAGGCCTGCATTCCTGGTTTTAGTTGGTTAATCTAATATAGCTAAGGCATTTGTTTCATTTGTATAGCTCATTTCAACAACAAGGCAATTCAATGTGATTTACACAGAACATCAAGCAAACACATGCAGGGACATTATTACTATAAATTACATGTACAGATATACAATTATACAGTTGCAGTACAAGAGAAAGAAAAGATAAAAGTAGGCTAACTCAATCAAAGGCAGTGACAAACTGAAAGGTCTTTAGTTGTGATGATCTAAACTCTCAGAGGGTGAAGCAGAGAGGTCATTATGTCAGTTGACCTTGCCTTGCCACTTGCGATCATTGGCCATGGTCAAGTCTATTTTATCAGCCCTAGGGGTTATACAACAGTTGACCAATCAGAAAAACCTCTCAGTACTCTTATCACTCCTCATATACACGTAAAATAAAGTCTGGGTTTGTGATACAAAAGTACAACAATCTCACCTGTCACATCCATCCAGCTCCGTGGTGACTCTCCGAGGTCAGAGATGTGACACTTGTAGAGTCCTTCATCAGACTTGTAAACACTGTGGATGGTGATCTGTCCTATAGACTCAGTGCCGATGAGGGATCCGTCTTTATAGAAATCAGCTGGACGGTCAGAGGATGGTCTAGCAGTTTTATTGAATTTGTACGGGCAGTGCAGAGTGACATCACTTCCTTCCATCACAGGAAGTGCAGGGCCCTCCAGGATCACATCTCCAGCTGAACAATGATATAAATAACATCCGAATAGAAGAACATTAGACTGAGGTTACATCACTCTGAGCAACACTATATCCCAACATGAGGTTTAACATGAAATACTCTTGAACAAGGTTCAAGGTTTCTTTATTTTGTCTCCCGAGGGAGACATTTGTCTTGGACCCCAAGGACCCGCCCTGCAGCATACAGATACAATACAATACAAGACAATACAACAAAGGCACACAGTGACCCGTACAACAGACAACTGAAATAAACAGAACAAAGTTGATGACTTGCTGAACGTATACCAGTCACAGTGAAATGCGCTGGGTTGCTCTTCCCCTTTGAAGACTCGCACCAGTAAGCTCCACTGTCAAACGTTTGCATGGACCTGACAAAGCATCCTGTGTTGTTCATCCTCCCCCAGCGACCGTCACTACACTCTGAGGTGATGTTGTGGATGCTGGTCCTCTTCAGTCTCCACACAGCAGAGTCAGACAGTCCGTCCTCACAGCTCAGAAAGACAGACTCATATTTAAAGAACTGAGATCTGTCAGGCCTGGGTCTGAGAGAGGCTGTGGGACAGAGACAGAGATATAGGAGGATGCAGGTACTGTGTGTTAAAAACATATATATTGCTTGTTATTCCCTGATTTCAGTGTTGTGGATAATTGGATCATCAGGTCAGTAGAAGCCAAACAGACTTACCTCTCATGTCATCACCACTGTTTGGAAATTCTGCTGAGACACTCACCATGAAAATAACTAGAGAGAGAGAGAGAGAGAGAGAGAGAGAGAGAGAGAGAGAGAGAGAGAGAGAGAGAGAGAGAGCATAAAACGTACTGATGTCCAGGTGGTTTTCAGAACACACACTCGCACTCGTGCAGGAAGGCAGGCAGTGAGGCACGCACGCACGCACGCATATACGGTATACATTTTTCTTACAACTGATTTTTTTTTTTCACAACCTCAGCTGTTTCATACTTTCACATTACATTATATATTCATATACACAAACAACTTCACATGAATTTACAAGTATTCACACCAAAAAAAACTAAACAACAAGGAAATAAAATAAATAAAAAGTATATGGCGAGGAAAAAGCAACCGAGCGCCAACAACACTGGGAAATAAACAATATGGAGGACAGAAATGACTGGAGATGGAGGAAAGCGTATGAGTACACCAGAAGGTCTGGGGAGAAGTGTATTTGGTGAGTTGTTACTCGGGATTCCGAAACTTTCTACCTCATTAGTAGAGGCAGTACAGGACTCCACCTTTTACTAAATATGTTTGGTTGAAGCCTCAGGGCATTATGTCATTTGTTCCATCTGGTAAATGTCCCATATTCTTTCCACCCACATACTTGTTGGTGGGGCTGGTTTTAGCCATTTAATTGTAATGCATTTGATGGCCGCTGTGAGCAGCACATGCAATAAATATATTTTGGCTCTACCCTCCAGACCTTCCGGCAACATTCCTATAACAACATTACTATGGGATCCTCTGGGATGTTTTGACCGAAAAGTTCTGTTAGTGCTTCTATTCAGAAACCTCTCTCCAGAATAGTCTCAATTTGGGGCATGTCCAAAATATATGAGTCTGATTCCCAATATGTGCTCCGCAGCCCCTCCAGCGTCTATTCCAGTGATTTGGACCCATTTTGGCCACTATTTGAGGCGTCCTGAAAAATCATGATATTACTTTCCATTTAAATTCTCTCCAAGTATTCGAGTTGGTTAATTAAGACTTTTTGAAACGTCTATGGGGGAAAATTAATGGGGAATTATTTACTGGTGCCCTCGTCGCTCTGAAAGGGGGCGGGACTGCAAAGCCCTATGTGAGTATACGATAATTGAGTATAATTGAGTGTTTCTACTAACAGACTAGAAGGTAGAGCGATGTTTCCTCCATCCTGTGTTGCTGCTGCTCACTGACTGACTGGCAGACAATTCATTATGAGACCTTTAGTGACGACGTGGTGGAGAGGAAGAGGTCGCATCTTACCCAGAAGGTGGTCGACTGATGCAGTCACGGGGGAGGAAGCTACAACAAAGGTAATGGTGTGTGGGCAGGAGGGCTACAATGTGGTCCACCCATGTGGTTTAGTTTATTTATTTTTATTTTTTTCTCGTTGTGGTCCTCGACATACAAACATGACTCAAGGACAACCCATATTTTGAGTTAATTTAGGGTAGTGGTTTCCAAACCGGTGAAAATAGCCAAGCTCACAACACGTTGCTCTCCGCAACGCGTGGTGAGCTTGTAGATTGGCTATTTTTCACTTCCGCATCAAAGTTGCATTAGTTTAAATCTTTTTTTTTTATATTGTTTGAATTTACTTTAATGTATGAAAAAGGCCCCATCACCCAGCTCTGAATCAGTCTTGAGAGATTACATTAGACAGGTTAGGCTACATAATAATAAAGCATGTTGAAACTTGAGCAGCCATAGTTTAGTGGCTATATATAGAGTACAAATAGGTCACCGATTTGCGTCCCAGCCCTATATGTCTAGGTGTGGAAACGACTATAAAATATAAATAATAAAGGTTATAAAAACCTTTGACCTCTGACTCGAGTGGTGTTGTGTAAGGAACACTGAACATTTAATCAATCATAGACACGGAGTCAAGGTCAGCTGCGCACTTTCACTTTCAGTTGTGTCAGGGGATTTCTGAGAAATGGTCTGATCTACTTTGAAGCATCATCCCACAGACACACCATCCCACAAACGCACGGCCGCACGCACGCACGCGCGCGCACACACACACACGCACACACACACACACACACACACACACACACACACACACACACACACACACACACACACACACACACACACACACACACGGCTGTATCGGTATCAGAACACTGCTACACTGTTTGTATTGACAGCACAAAAAAAATGCTAATTATAGAGAGAGGACAAAAAAGTATTTTTAAAAAACATCTAGTTTAAGATGCTGAAATGAAATATGAAATACATGATTTCTGCTGCTAGCACGCTGTAGTACTACTGTAGTAATACTGTAGTTTAAGATGCCACATGTTTAAATTAAATACATGTTTTCTGCTGCTAGGACGCTGCTTGTGTCCCTGAAAAAGCTTTCTTGCTCCCGGCCCCACAAGTTGCCGTGCCCTGCAAGCCACAAAAACAAATGTCAGAGTCAGTTGTTATTACTGGTATTTAAAGGACAACTTTAGTCTTTTTCAACCAAGGTTCATGTTTTAGGTTGTTATTAGAGAAAGTAAAAGATGAGTGTTAATTTATTTTTCATTTGCTGCTTTCTTTGGTTTTAGCCATTTTAGTGATTTCTTTTGTCAAATATGTTTTTATTGAACAGATTATAAATTATTACAAACATTATGATATGATTTTTTTTTTTTTATTAAACAAAATGAAAGAAAAAAATAAACAAGACAAAAAAGAGAAAGAAATCCCTTAACCCTCCCACCCATACTGCTCAGTGACACTGCATACTATATAAGATGATAGAAAGCTCATGGAAAACATCTGAAAAGAAAATGGCGTACAGTCAACCATATCAATGGTATCCTGTCTATTAATCGTTTCTACTCACGTAATGGACAAGGGGCAGCCAAACCTTATCAAACTGTCTCTCCCTGTTTCTCAGGAAATACCTTATTCTCTCCATTTTAGTGATTTTTGACAGGGGGGGGGGCATTCGAACATGGGGATAAATATGTATTTCTTTACAAGATTTTATTATTTACTATAATCCTACTAGACCCCAGGAAATTACATCTGGCCACAAAAGATCATGGGATCTACTGGTGTGGAGGTAGAGGTACTGTCTGGGAAGCTCCCATACTGTGTGTTGTATAGGCTCAATATGTCACTTTTTCATTTCCTCCTTCACACCAGTAGTTCCCATGATCTTTAGTGGCCGGATGAGACTATAGTAAATCATAATAAAAAATTAATCAACATAAAATGCTGTAAAGAAATACATATTTAGCCCCATCTTCAACCGCTTATCCTTAGTCGGGTCACAGGGGCAACAGCTCCACCAGAGAACTCCAGACATCCCTTTCCAGAGCAACATTAGTGACTTCCTCCTGGGAGATCTCGAGGCGTTCCAAGGCCAGTGAGTCAGTGTGATCCCTCCATCTGCGGCTCGGTCTGCCCGGGGGTCTCCTACCAGTGGGCCGTGCCTCGAGGACCTCCCTAGGGAGACGCCCGAGAGGCATCCTAACCAGATGCCCGAACCACCTAAGCTGGCTCGTTTCCAGACGAAGAAGCAACGACTCTACTCCCAGTCTCTCTTGCGTGACTGAAATTCCTAACTCTTAAGGGAGATGCCAGCCACCCGTCGAAGAAAACTCATTTCGGCCACGTATTCGCGACCTTATTCTTTCGGTCATGACCCACGCTTCATGACCATAGGTGAGAGTAGGAACGAAGATTGCTCGGTACCTGCCAGCGAGCAGATATATTACGAGTCACCATTATTTTTTAAATCACATATTTATTTGTACGCAATGTGCGCATGGTGCCTGCAGGCTCTGTGTGCCCAAAGTGAGAAGTTGCAAAACTTGTATCCTCCCTTAGCCTGCTGGCTAATGTTGCCTACAGAGTTGTACTACACTCTGCCGTCATGATCAAAATGTGTAGTTGTCTTGTTACACAGTTGTGTGTACAGATACTTGGAGAAAATAATAATAACAATAATAATCCTGCATGCACACGCTTCAACCCCCGCCTAGTCTAAAGTATACTTGCCACTGCCCTGCATGGGCATTTTGTTCAAAACGGACCACAAACAGTTTGGATGCCAATCTTAACCAATCAGGATAGAATATGAAAAAGAATCGACAGATCCTTGTTGATCCAGCAAGCTGCAGCTGCTTACTTTCACTTTCACTTGTGTCGGGGAGACTCTTTTCTTGGAAATGGCCTGATCTACTCCAAAGCACACACGCTCGCGCGAGCGTGTGTGTGTGTGTGTGGTTAATAAGTGCATAGGGATCAGGGAGTCGGGAGGCGGGTCATGTTACAGCTGTACTGGGCCAGTTATAAAGCACACTGGTTTCCCTGCCTCTGTCTTTCATTCTTCAGTTCCACCAGTCTGGGTGGCAACTATGGAACCTACAGAACCCATTTGGTAAAATACAAAAAACAAACAAAAAAAACAGCAAAAGAAAAAAAAGATAAAAAAAAATTAAAGAAATACAAACAGATCTGTCTTGCCAGATTACAGTTCCACTGGATGCAGATCAAGGAGAAGTCAACTAGCCTATAGGTGAGTTACAGTCGGTGGTGTAAAGTACTACTAAACTACATCAAGTAGCCTATTGTATTTATTGATATTTACTATTACTATTATTTAACAGCTGTAATGGCTATTATTTCATAAAGTATCGAGTTATTGATCACATTTGTATTGCCCATTTATGAAATGCGACATTCTGTATAATGAGTTTAATTTTGATATACCTTTGTATTTTTTTCATTTTTTTCTTGCTTATATATGCTGTTTACATTCATGTGGATGGAACGTCACCCCTGCAGGGATTATGGGGGTTGAGACGCCGGCACTCTGGCAGAAACGTGATTCACTCGTCCCATGCGATACCATTACCAATGGCAGCCTGCTGGGAGCACCATTCAGATAAACCTTTTGGTTAGACAGGTCACATGATGAGAAAACAGAGTGGACTGTAGCAGTGGTTTTCAACCAGTGGTCCGGGGACCACCAGTGTGGTCCTTGAGAGGATTCCAGGTGGTCCCCAGCTGACATTGTGATGATACACAGGAATGGAGCTTCTTTCTTTCTTTCTTTCTTTCTTTCTTTCTTTCTTTCTTTCTTTCTTTCTTTCTTTCTTTCTTTCTTTCTCATCGTTTTTAGGTATGAAGATGCTGTGGCCACACGTGGTCTACAGTCAGAGACATTCTTCAGGTCACCTTCTAATTCCAGTTCTGTGTCTGCTGTGCTACACTGGAGGTGAATTACACTGCAAAATGAACCTGAGATCAGATTCTAAAAATATCTTCTAAATCCTGACAGTTTTCTGAAAAACCCATGTTGTCCCATGTGTCAGTTTCACCCCGAAAATATATGTAATTGGCCAGCGACCCTCATCTGAAAATATGTTGTTCCAGGGACCCCCCCCCCCCCCCCCCGAAGCAAAGACTTGAGTTAAAAACGTTCACTCTGAAATAATATATATTTAAAGATTTGTGTCACATTTTCACGATTTTTCAAAAATAGCAGACCTACAAGCTCGTAGCATGAGCTTGTAGATCTGCTATTTTTCAATAGCTAAATTATAACATGTTTAAAACACCAAAAGGGGTTCCCGCCCCAAAATGGGTTTTAACATGCACTGAATGACATTGAAAATCGGTGTGTTGCCCTTACATGGCTTGTTATAAAAACCATGACAACAAGACCACCATAGACATTAAACAGTTTTAATAACAATGTCACTGCAGAATACATTCTACAAGAGAGTATTTCCTGACTGCCTTTATACAAACAAGGCATTTCCTGTGATTGTAAGAGCGGAGAAATCGCCCTCCAGCTTCAGTAGTCATACATTCATTATGAGATATGATTATTGTAAGTAGAGAGACTGCTTCAGTAATCATGCATGCAGGGCTGGACTGGGACTAAAAATCCGCCCGGTCATTTTCGCGACGAATGTGGCCCAGACCACAACCAGCGCGCAGATAGCAGAAACTGTACCGCCCGCTCCGTCAAGGCACACGCAAACAAACAAGCCCTAATACCACCAAATTTACAGAACAACATAAATGATACAAACCAACAGACAACGACACAACCCTTTGTTGCTCTCTCACAAGAATGATTCCAGATAGAAGAGGGTTTATTTGTCACTTACTGATACAGGTACAGTGAAATTATCATCGTGGCCCTGGCAGAATGGCAGCAGACCTTTCCCGGTGGCCTGCCGCCTATTGGCCTGCCTGCCTGTCAACAAAAAAATAATAATAATCTTTTATCATATCATAACTTGAGCGGCCCCCAATGGCCAGTCCACCCCTGCATGCATGCATTAATTGCATTATAACTTAAGTCATGATTGTTGCATGTGTAGAGAGGCCTCCTGAATCCTGATTCAATAGAATTGTGGATAACTATATGTCTATTGAAGTAGGAGATTTCTGCACTATTAAAATCATGCTGCTACCAGCTCAGTGGCCTTGTGGTTAGAGTGTCTGCCCTGAGACTGGGAGGTCGGGGTTCAATCCCCGGCCGGGGTAATACCAAAGACTCTAAAAATGGGACCCAGTGCCTCCCTGCTTGACACAAGGGTTCCATCAAGGGTTGGATTGGGGGTGTACTTGTACATCAAGCTGCCTCACTCTACAGAAACAGGAGATAGGCTCCTGCCCTTTGGGCCTCAAGGCTCCGCAAGGCTACTTACTTAATAAAACCATGCTAGAGACCTCCTGCCCTCCTGCTTCAATGCATTAGGGCCAGTGGTATGGCTTGCCCTGCCAACATGGCAGCCACATTGATGCATTGCTCCAATTAGCAGTGGCACTGGCCAATGTGATATATCTATGCCTGCACACACATGGGTGAAGCAGCCTTTTACAAATCATGTGGCTCTCTATTTGTCCAATATCGCCCCTGTGTGTTCAAATTATGTACTTTTACTCTGCCTGTCATGCACTCTAGGGCAATACATGACAAAAAGGGAGTCCACACACAAGGCAAACATTATATATTATATATCATTATTCTATATTAAATAGATTAGGCATAATCAAATAAACTGGTATGAGATGTGATGTCAGTAATCAGTCATGTATGCAGTGTATGGATGATGTATGGAGTGTGTGAGTGTTGTAAAAAGTGTGCAACTGCTTGGAAGGAAGGAAAGAGAGCTCACTCGAGAGCATGGAAGGAGAGGCCCTTATATACTCCCAAACCACACCCCTCTCAGGTGTACACAGTTGGCCTGACGGCCTGCTCCACGCCCTAATCACCCAGGCTGCCCGCTAGCCTACAGTGAGGCAGAGGGGGCAGGGCCGTCACATGCCACAATAGTCTTCATTACACATCGTTGGCTAATTTATTAGAAATTAAAAAACTGCCATTGACCGGCCAGTGATACCTCAATTTATTTATTTCATCAGGAATATTTGTAATATCTGACCTGATTTCATTGTTCTTTCTTTCTATCTATCGCTGTGTTTGTCTTCCCTTTCCTGAAAAAGTACATCATTATGAAAACAATATTTGTAAACGTGTGATATCAGTTGAGCTCATTCACTTCTCAGTGGAACTATTTTTCATTTTATATTATTCCATTGTATTTTATCTTACCAGAGGTACCTGTCCTGCGCTTTTGCTGCTGTAACACCTGGATGTCTGGGGATATCTTGTCTTGTCAGGGAATTGTCTGACGGTAACAACACCTGTTGGAGGTGACGCTGTTCTACCATGTCAGGTCGATCCCACCACGGACCACACTGAGATGACTGTCGAGTGGTCCCGGTTGGACCTTCCCCGAGACCAGTATGTGTATTTCCAAAAGAACGGGCAAGAGTTTAAGGATACCAAGAATCCTTCCTATGACGGAAGAACATCCCTCTTCATGGGTGAAGTGAAGAAAGGCAACGTGTCCCTCAAACTCTCCGGAGTGAATTCATCTGATGAAGGAATCTACACATGCTTCCTTCCTGACTGCCAGAAGGAATTCACTGTTCAACTCGTTGTTGGTAAGACACTTATACTGTGAAATAATTTAAAGGTTAATTTAAAGGTCTCATGACATATTATTATTATTATTAGGGCCCGAACACTAACAGTGTGAGGCCCTATTGAAATCGTAATGATTATTATTATTATCATTCTTTATTCCCCCGAATGAATTGCGTTTTTGAGCCGCGTAACTTACTCGAAAAGTTGTGAAACTTTACACCCACATCACAAGTGGCAAGTTAACAGTTTTGTATTGAGTTGTGCTTGAAATGTACTGTAATTCTCCAAACTGTTAATAGGCCTACTTCAATCAATCAATCAATTAATGAAAAACAGAATAAAATTAGTTAGCTGAATTCTGCCGGACAGCGACAATATATTGTATAGTCAACCAGGAGCAGGAAAAACAGGATGAGAAGTGTGAGATTGAACTTGTCATCAAATAACATTGTTTAAAGAATGCTGACAAAATAAATACAAGTGTATTGTTGTTGTGTTTATCAGTGTTGGTTTATTTCTGGCATTTCTTGTTATTCAGAGGAGCATGACTCAGACAGTGGTTCTACAGAAGTTAGGTACGTAACCACACTGTTAGTGTTGTTATTGGTGTCTACCTACATTGACACAGAAATAGAAAGTTAAGTTAATTATAGAGAGCATGCATTTGCAATAGAAAGGTGTTTATCAGTCATGGTTTCAATTTCTTGTTAATGCGGGTGAATTGACAAATATGTCGGGAAACATAAGAAGGTAAGTAACCATGTCATAATTTAAGGTTCAAGGTAGGTAGGTTTGACAGGCAGATAGGAATATAATAATATATATATTTTAGACTGTAAGGAACAGTTGTCTCAAGAATGCAGAAAAATAGTACATTTTTTGTTTGTTGTGTTTAAATCAGTCCTGGTTTAATTCTGGTATATTTCTTGTTAATTCAGGTGAGCTGGCACTTCTGTTGGACAGTGGTTCTGACAGTGGTTCTGAAGAAGGTAGGTAACCGTGTTGTGTGTGCGTGTGTGTGTGTGTGTGTGTGTGTGTGCGCGCGTGCGTGCCTGTCCGTCTGTCTACAGCTAATCTCGGCAGCGTTGAACCGATGTGCGTGCACGCACACTCCCTGGGCACCAGAGCAGAACCTCTATCCAATATTTTTCACATTGGCCTGTTATTGCACCTGTTATAATAATAAATGGCATATGATGTCTGTCTGTCTGAGCGTGCATGCGTGCGTCAGCAACTGTATGAGTATCATTCACAGAGTTTTTGATGATTCAGTTACAAACAATAGTCGATCATGGAGCCGTAAGGAGGATGGATGACTGAACCTCTGTTCTTCATCTTTCATTTCTCTCTTCCCTCCTCTTCATCTGTCGTTCTGTCTCTCTCTAGAGCTTTCCACAGCTGGACAGTTTCCCTGGTGGGTTTGGCTCGGGATCTTCATCAGCACCATCAGCGTCATCATCATCCTCATCGGTGTGGCCTTGCTTTTATGTAAAGGTACAGTATATGTGTTGAATTCATGGCAACTCACCTCACGTGCCATTATCAATCAATCAATCAATCAATCAATCAGTAAACATTTCACCACATTATGTTAACTCATTTTCTGCTAAGGAGGACATTGGACGAGTTTTATTAAACGTCACAGATCGCCTACAACAACATTGGATAAGTTATTAGGTGTCTCCACCAGGCCGAAGGCATGGGGAGAGAGTATGTTTTGCACTCCGTCCGTCCGTCCGTCCTTCCGTCTGTGAACAGCTAATCTCCGGCACCGTTAACCCGGTCGATGCCAAGTTTTTTACACACACTGCCAACGATGAACCTCTGCCCCAAAACTTCCAGAACGGCCTGTTATAGCGCCACCAGGAGGCCGCTTTGTGTAAAACAAGTTTTTGGACAGTACACCTACAGATTTTGTCCAAACATCACGCAAATTGGTACACAGTCTCTCTAGAGCCATGCAACGAAACATTTATTTCAAATTTCTCAGACTCCATCCTGATTGGCTAAGATTGGCTTCTAAAGTTCGCAGGAGTGCTCAGTTTCAAACAAAATGCTGCAAATCATGAACACATCGTGTGATTTCCGTGACATTGTGCACGCACATTCCCACTAGGCCAAGGAAGAAATGCCACATGAACATTTTCAACTCAGCCTCATGGTGGCACTATAACTGGCCGAAAAGTGTTTTTACTTTCTAACTGCACGGATCTGTGGATAACTTTGTATGTCAACTCCCTAGAGGCCAACGAAAAACCGTTGCCTGGATTTTTTCACATCTGCTCTTTATAGCGCCACCAGGAGGCCGACATATGTAAAACACATTCCCACTAGGCTTTGGAAGAAATGCCACTTGACAGTTTTCAAATCAGCCTTATGGTGGCGCTACAACAGGCCAAGCCGCGTCTCACACACACACACACACACACACACACACACACACACACACACTTTTATATTGCTCCTAAACATTTTGCCAAACATCACACACACACACACTCCTATCCTCCTGGTGGAGACCTGTGCCCAGAAGGGCACTTTTTCTAGTTTATAATGCATCGAGCATCGCTAGCATTATTTCTACCGGTTCTTGGCATCTCCGTCGCCTGGTAGCGCTTTGCTTCCACGTTGTGACTTCAGTGAATAGTTTCCCAACTTTCCCTCCATTCACAGTATCTTTAGTGACGATCTTTATCTGCATTTTTCTTGGAATTGAAGCTCAGATTGAGGTGATCACAGGGGCGCAATAGCCACAGGGACGCAGGGGACGAATCCCCTGCCAGCCTCACATTGGTCCCCCCCAGATGAGTTAGGGGGTCCCCCCTGGCTGGGGGGGTCCCCCCCTGGCTCCAAAGTTATCTTAGGAGTAATACTTTTGAAATCCTGCGTTCATAAACGCGATATATTTTGAAGCATATATTTGATCCACCCCTGTTTAAATCCCAAAATGGTTTGGCCCGTTCTCTCAACTTTCGGAAGTTGGGAGTTGTTACACCGCAATCAGTGACCCAATGTGCTTTGCACTCTGTAATGATTCTAATAATACAGGAACAGAATTCAATAGGACACCACTTTTGGTGTCACGCACCACTTTGGCACCGTCAGACGATAATTAAAACTGAATGGATTTACTTTATCCTTTTCATGTCAAGGACCCCCAAATGGACACGTATTAGCCTGCGGACCCCCCCATTTGAAGAGAAGAGAAGGACCCCCATAAGAGAAGATTTATACAGCTCGGACGGACCCTATTTTAACCATTTCTAGCGGTGGGACTCCAATTGATAATCAATGTTAATTAAAAAAACTGAGAGCGTCCACATGACATGCCACAAACTATCATGTAGTTGTACCTCTGGGGGTCCCCGGACCCCACTTTGGGAATTATATTATTATTTTGGGGGATTTGGGGAAAGGAGGAGATCGACGCCGCTATTAACTGTCAAGACCAGGTAAGGCGCTGCAGGTTTTTCTTTCCTCTCGAGTTGCATGGGTTTAACACTAACTACATTAAAACATCCTCTCCTGAAAACCTCCCAGGTGTTGTACATTTTATAGGATAGGCTAACTTACAGATCAGATGGTCAGTGAGTTTTGACCTGTTCGAGGCGCTGCTGATAATGTGGTTAAACTTTTACGTTTTGAGACAAATGGGGAGGAGGAGGAATCACAGCCAAATTCATAATAATAATAATAACTGTGCCAAAACGCAGTTTTGTATGTACATTGAGTCACTGGAACAACCTCTCTGTAGTTCGACCCCAAACCCTAACCATAACCCCACGTTTTTGTGGAGGAGGAGGAGGAATCACAGCCAGGTAATTCATAATAATAATAATAACTGTGCCAAAACTCAGTTTTGTATGTACATTGAGTCACTGAAACAACCTCTCTGTAGTCCGACTCCAAACCCTAACCATAACCCCACGTTTGTGGTTAGACCCCCCCATCCCCCCCTCTCCTAGGGTGGTGGGGGGGGACGGGGGGGACGGATTTTTCGGCGGCGCCGCTTCGCGGCGCCGCTATATGTCCCCCCCTAGCGTTCGGTCCGTGTTGCACCGCTGGGTGATCATACAGAACATAGATGGTTTTAAACCTTATCTAAGTGAAAGTATATCTAGCGTCTGCTGCCAGAAATGATTGATTGTTACTTTTGGTTCACCAAATCAGCTGGTGGCTCTTCAAAATAAGGGCTTACTGCTGACCTCAAAAGGTTGAATTATTCTACTCTAAGTTAAAAATGATCTCTTCTTTCTCCTCTCTCTGCTCCTACCCTCTCTATCCCCCCTTCTCTGTCTAGCGCTGCTCAGTCCTAATAAGCAGAGCTACTCTGTGGTCAAACCATGTCTGAAGTACTTCTGTTGTGAACCATCGGAGCACTCATATAGCCCCGCAGTTCCCGGTTCGATCCCTGATGTCCCCTGCGTTAGCTGGGAGCGTGTCCATGAGCAGAGCACTGAACCGTTACCTGCTCCTGTTGAGTAGGTTGTACCCACTCCTCACTGTCAAGCCCATGAGCAACAGGCTATCATATCATGCATGTAATGAAGTGTTCACAACTGGCCTGTTGGTTAATACATGAATAAATAGCTGTATGAAGATGTGTTTTTACTTCATTTAAGCATCAACTTTAAACAAATGGCTGCTGGAGTATAAAACCTGCAACCAAGTAATAGATTTGCACATCAACTAAAGTTTTTTTAGCACTTAACCAATCCTATTTATTTAAAAAATAAATCTGTCTGATGAAGAGCTGCGAGGCTCTTAACGTCATATGTCCACTATGGTGTAAGTGGAAATATAAGTATATTTTTAAAGCTTTTGGAGCATTACTCAGTGAGCGGACCTTACTTTTTGTTCTATTGTCACCATACCTCGGCCCAGCATCTGGCTTTAAGTTAGTGGATGTGCGTGCTTTATTGTACTTTTTTATTTCTGTTTCTGGTAGATTCCAAATGGTTGAAAGAGTTCTCTTTCAGTATGCTCTCACAGGTATAACGTGTTTATATTTTTACTGTATATTAACTGATTAACTGACCTGATGTCCTGCTAATGTCCTTTGTTTTTGTACAAAGATACTTTCCGGGAGAGTACTTAGAAGTTTGTTCCTCTCTGTAAATAATGATGAGCTACAAAATGTCCACAGATGGTTAAGTGATAACAAGTCAACTGTCAAATTTAAGGACCTTTATAATAACAAAAAAAAAATGTATTTCTGCATCAAAGGTACTATTAAGGAAATGTGAGAATAGCCAATCTATGAGCTTGTAGCGCCTCGTGTTACGAGCTTGTAACACCCCTCCTTTCTCTGTAAATAGATCTGCTATTTAAAAAAAAAAATGATGTGGAAACGAGTCAAACTAAATGTAATTCCTCAACTCCAACAATTCCAAGTACTTGGCAGTTCACATATGATTATATTGGGCGTGGGGTTATCACCATATCATTCGTTGCTGTCCGGAAGAACCCACCTAACTCCATTTGAGAGGATTTGGATTTTTAGAATAGGTTTCCTCCCATGAATCAATGTGACTGAACAACACGTGTGTTGGTTAAAAAAAAAATTGAACCAATGAAAAAACACTTTTACAAAAACCTCCACTTGAGCTAGATATTGTTTGACATCACTCACTTAACACATTGTATGCTAGAGTTTTCTATTTGCTCAGGCTTGCTGGTGCTAAGCGATTAACATTGGACTTTTGAACTTTTTAGGGGCCCACAGCGAGGGGCCTCTTATAGCTAGAATCACATCGCATAAATAAAAAGTAGGCCAAACATGTCCACTTCAATTTAAAAAAAAAATTATGATTCTACCATCTTCCATTCTGGAGATATTGACCTTTTTCTAAAACCTGCTTTTGAAGGCACGCTGCTCGCTTGAAAAAACAGCAGAGATATGGAAGGTTGAAGTTGACAGACATTGACAGACAGATATAAAAATGAACACAAATAATATCATATACATACTACACACTGAATGAAAGCCCTGAATGTCTACTTTTAGGAGGAAAACAAATACACATGGTCCCATGTATAGTTTGTCAGTAATTGGCTATTGAATGCAGCTTGCGCCCACCAGAGAGGATTTCAGAAAATGCATGGACCAGAAGAACTATTATTCACAAAATAAGGCCTATAGCGAAATGTACATACTATATACCGTATGAAACAGAAGACTCTCTGCTTTCATAAGAAAAATACTTCTACTGTAATAATAATAAAAATCACACCCCTGTGAAGTGAGCAGTGCAATGTTGCACAACATTGCACTGCTCACTTCACATGGGTGTGATTTTTATTATTATTACAGTAGAAGTATTTTTCTTATGAAAGCAGAGAGTCTTCTGTTTCATACGGTATATAGTATGTACATGTCGCTATAGGCCTTATTTTGTGAATAATGGTTCTTCAGGTCCATGCATTTTCTGAAATCCTCAGAGTATTTTAGACAAGACAAGGAACTGACAACTAAATATTCACAAAATAAGGCCTATACATACTATATACCGTATGAAACAGAAGACTCTCTGCTTTCATAAGAAAAATACTTCTACTGTAATAATAATGAAAATCACACCCCTGTGAAGTGAGCAGTGCAATGTTGCACTGCTCACTTCACAACATTGCACTGCTCACTTCACATGGGTGTGATTTTTATTATTATTACAGTATTAGTTTTTTTCTTATGAAAGCAGAGAGTCTTCTGTTTCATACGGTATATAGTATGTACATGTCGCTATATGCCTTATTTTGTGAATAATAGTTCTATAGGTCCATGCTTTCTCTAATCAGACCAGTGTGTGTCCAGTGGAAACCTCGTATGAATCTGATCTCAGGTCAGAATGGGCTAAAGTTCTCTCTGAAAAAGAGAATTTTATAAATGAAATGGATTCAATAGTCTAGTATTGACAAACAGTATATGGGATATGTGTATTTTATTTGTTTTCCTCCTAAAATTAGACATTTAGGGCTTTCATTCAGTGTGTAGTTGATACTTTATTTATGTTTATATCTGCCTGTCATGATAACGTCATGATGATGATGATTCTATGCACATATGTGATCATTGTCTCAGTAAACAAAATCAACAGATCGTTTGATAGCATAACAGTGACTTGAGAGGTTGACATGTCTGGACATGAACCACAGGAGCGACTCAACTCGCAGTGGGGGGGGGGGTTCCACGACATGTCTGGACATGAACCACAGGAGCGATAAGCGTAGCCAGGCTGGCTGTGATTTCGACAAAATGACAGACAACACGATGGCTTCCGCAGCTTAGGATTGTATTAGTTATCCATTACAAACGGGTCGATTACGTCCCAGACGCCTTATCACTGCAATTGGCTGGCGAAGGCGCTATGGCGATTATGGTGATCAACTGCCGATAATCTTTTTTCCGAGAATGAGAGTAGCATTGCAAACTGCAAAACGATCGATCGCAACTCGCAGTGTGGGGGGGGTTCCACGGTGTGATATCTGCTAGCCTAGTATACTGCTTCTTTGTCCAAACATGGCTGACGCGACGGCGAAAAAAAGACAGTTGGTCAGATGTATACTGCTTCTCCTATGGCGGTCCTTCGAGAATACGTCATTCGTTTCGCGTATACCTGTCCGTGAAATGGCGATCGACCGTTGGAGATTATTATTGGTTTATATACGGGTTTATATTTCCGAGAATGAGGCGGCAGACCGGTGAGTTGTCGTTGGAAAGAATTAGAGAGGGCTGTGTCGGCGGTGCAAGGCGATCGCAAGGCGCAGTGGGGCCTGGGGGGGGGAACTCAAACTGCCAAAGCGATCAAGAGACTCCCCCCACAAAGCTTCCTCGGGAGAAACCATGTAGAAACAGGAGGGGAGGGGGAATCGAGTGTATTCACAGACACTAGAGTATGGGTAACTCCATTTTAGATGCCCTGACATCTGCGTTGGTCTATGCCGTTGCCGTGCAGACCCATACGTGTAATGGAGGCATTGGAGGAGGGAGCGTCTTCGCCACAGACAGACCTCTTTTCAGGAGGGAGGGGCTTTTTACTCCCGGATCACATATTGGAGCTTCCTGGAGACGAAAGCTGTTATTTTCTTCGGTGTCCTGGAGCATAGGACGTTGATGTACAGTAAGCAATAAAAAAACGTATAAAACGTATTCCTACGCTTCGCGCGTACGGCGTTCGATATTAATAAAGCGTATCCATACGTTTCCAGCATTTTTTGTGTTAAGGTGACAGGTACTCTCATGTGGTTAAATGAGAATAAACAGTCTTATAAAAGCTCAATACACCAGTGCAAAGAAAAAAGAAAATCATAATAATCCATATTAATAATCATGACAGTATACATTAGGTAACACTATTAACACTAGGAAGTCTGAGCAGCCGTTCTGACCGAATTTGAAATTTCAACGTTTATTTTCTTAGCCCATGGAGTCCAGAGAAAGTTCCCCTTGCATGACTTTGTCTAAATATTCGGTTGAAATCATCTCTGTTTTTTTTTCCATTTGAAACATTTTGTAAATATGATTTTAGGCATATATCTCTTACTCAGTCTGACTATAATCGGCCCAATCGACCGCCGTCACCCTTTCTCCCCCTCTCGTCTTTTGTTTGCGCTGCTTGATAATGGTGTTAATGGTGATTCCCCGACATTTACTTTTCACTTGATATCGTTTCGTAGAGAGCGCCTACACAACCGATTTATATACCAAATGAAAGCCCCAATTCCATAGTTTACATGGTATTTTGATTTTTTTTAAATGAGCAAAAAATGAGCGAGTTATGGTGGTTATGGTGGTAGGGGTGGAGAAAAAAAAAGAACACACAAACAGCTGGAGACGGCATTGTTGTTGTTGTTGCTGCATTCCATGTCCAACGAATTAAATCATATACGTTTGGCTGGTTAATTAACTTGGAATTTGTTTATTATTTTGATAAGATAATAGGAATATGAATACAATGATTATTATCATTGTTATTATTATTATTATTATTATTGCATGCTCGGTTAGACTCGACCCGACATTTACTTTCCATGAAGCGAGAACGCTTGCCGATGCGCGATACAAAATAAAAAGTGTTTGAATAATTCCAACCAGATAGACCTCCCGAACCGCTAAATGTTTTGTCAGTCAAAAGAACAGTTCTTTCTGCAAGCGACGTGGAACTTATGTAGGCATGCTGCTGTGGATTAATTTGTTCTGGCATATAGGCTCAATATCGCCAGCTCTTTGTCAGTCAAAAGAGTTCAGCCTGTCCGTCCTTCTTTATCTGTAAACTTTTTCTCTCTCTCTATTCTATTCTATTTAGTGTGCAAGGCTTACATCCGGTAAGCCACTGTATGCGCTGACTTCCATACACAACACATACACAAACCGTATCCTCTCCTCACCGGATGTTGAATTCACAGTGCTAACGGCCGTATTATGAACGATGTTTATTAATTAAACTGATATAACAACATAACGTGGCTAATAATTGTTTATTTGGAATGTACTTTGGCTGGTAATTTAGGTAAATATAACGCGACTCACTTGTATAAGTAATTTACCGCGGACAGGCCGCATTTAATGCAATACATTGGCTTTAGTAATGTTGTTAGCTTATAATATTAGCAACTGTAAGCTAACGGCTGGAGGACTACGGACAATCCGGTCAATAACATCATTACACTTAAACATTAATACAATTATGTCATGTTTACATGCCTAGTCAAGCAGTCTGTACATCGCGTGGGGTGACATATATTAATTACATCGATAACACACAAGAAAAGACAAGTGATCTTGCTCTTTTGGAAGGAAAAAAATAACAACAAAAGGCAGCAACGTGACACTCTTCCATGGCTATGTTGCAATATAGTACTAACGGGCAACGGCAAAATATATATTTTTCACATGTATTATTAGTTTTATACATTTTAGGAGTGAAAACATGTGTTAAGAAACATATTATGATTTAATTCGTTGGAAATGGGATGCAGGCTTGAACAATGTCTTCTCCAGCTGGAGAGGGACGTGTGGGGGAGAGAGTGGCCAATCAAATCGCACCAAAAACACGGTCCCATTGACCCTTCAGCCGACTGAGTAGTAGTGATTTTTTTTTCAGACTTCGTAGTGTTAAATGATAGGGTATACAAAGATCATGATGATAAATCAAACATTTTGCAGGGTGAAACTTCATGAAAAACTCTTCCCTGTATAAGAAAAAGGGAACAGTTTACAAAAGGTAAGAACAGGTACAAAAAGAAAGTAACCAACATTACAATAAGTTAAAAAAGGAGCCAATCTGAAGGATGAAGATCACAGCATGACATTTAATAGCAATTCGTCATTAAGACCTCTAGGTGCCAATGTTTGTAGTGTGAAGATCCAGAACGCCTCACTTCTTTAACAGCAAATCATGATCACCACCTCTATGTGGCGGATCAACTTGTTCAATGCCGCAGAAGCATAGTGAAGAAATGTCATGTTGATTGTCTTGTTGATCATTAAAATGTACCACCACTGGGTAGTCTCTATCATTTCTCCGTATAGAGCTTTTATGCTTGCGTATTCTTTGTTTTAATTTCCTAGTGGTTTTGCCCACATAGGCTAAACCACAAGGACAGCACAGCATTATGACACGGTTAATGGGAAACACTTTGCTTGAATGGGGTTGGCAAAAATGATCAGTTTTATAAGTGTTGTTGCATTGAGTGCAACTGCCACAGCGATAGTCTGTAGTTGCCATTGGGTAGCGGGGCTAGCAGTGTCTGGCTGGCCTGTAAAGGCCTTTGGTCTGCATGGACAAGCATATCTTTAATATTACGGCCTCACTTATTTACAAAAAGGGGCTCGTGTTTGAAGATAGGCGCTAGAGCCGGGTAGAGGAGCACACTCTTCTGAGACGTAAAATTGGCTTTTGGGAAGGCCTCTTTTAAGAGGTGTAGGATGGAAACTCTTAGCCATTAAAAGGGTGTTCTTGTCAGGGTCTTTCCTATACAGGGTGGTAACTAGTGTGTTGTTGTCTTTAACGACCCACATGTCAAGAAAGTGAACCTTTTGCGAGCTGTATTCACAAGTAAATTGTACGTTGCTATTTAAGCTGTTTAAAGTAGGTGAAACGCTTGTAGTTCATCAATGGTTCCTTGATATAGAAAACAAATGTCATCAATAAATCTATACCATTTAAAAATGTTGTGCAAATGTGCATTTCGTTCTGGGTTAAAAACATGATTTTCTTCAAAGAACCCAACGTATAAATTAGCATAGTTAGGCACACAAATGGAACCCATGCTAGTACCAGAGACGTGTTAATAAAAATCGCCATTGAACTTAAAGTAATTATTTTTATTTTTTTCATTACCCACTTAGTAAGTTCAATGATGAAGTGATTAGCCGGATTTACAGTATAGTGTCATGGTTATTAAGATAATAGGCCTCAACACCACCGTCATGGGGTATGTTTGTATAAATGCTGGCAACATCAAAAGTAACAAAAACCGCATCATCTGGCGAATCAGTGATACCAGAAATATTGTTTATAAAATCAGTAGAGTCTTGAATGTATGCTGGTAATGAATGTACATAGGGTTTGATGAAGTAGTCAACAAATTCAGAGCCAACGAATAATTAGTTTGGGCAACAATAGGACGACCCCGGGGATCGGGTGTATCCATCACCGGGCAGACTGGATGCTGACAATGTACTGTACAATCACGACAATCTCTCTCTCTTAGTAGAAATTAAAAGGTGAGTAGTGGAAGTATGTAGCTTGCACTCAAAAGCTTTTTATATTCAATTAAATGATCACTGAAAGAGTGTCTCTTGGTAAACAGTTCAGGTGTAGTGACTGACAGTGGTGAACAGGTGATGGTCACGGGTCAGGCTGACCATATAAGGAGAGGAGGCGGAGACAGAGAACCTTTGTGGTATCTTGACTGATGAGTGTGCTGTACAAAGTAAACAGAAATATACAATAGTTGGAGTTATACACATTTCCAATAAACAAAATAAATAGCATTCAATTCATATTCAAGATTGGCAATAAGAAATAAATCATATTCATAAAAATCATAAATCAGAATATCATATAATACTTAAAGCATCAAATAAGATTGCATAAGTCAGACTTACTCCGGATTAAATGTGAGAAACTATATTTAAGCAGGATAAACATTTCATCATATATTAAATAATCAATAAACATAACTTAAATGCACTGCTTAGGATTTCAGGTCAGAACCAACAGTTAAAGTGGTCGAGCCACAGCTCAAACATATGTGCAGTTCATAATAGGCTACATTGTGGTACAAATTGTCCCTTAATGTGTGCCCATTAACCCCCACTGTACAGGGGAGAACAAACAGTGGCTAAATTATCCAAACTGACATTGGTTCTTGGACGCACACAGGTTGGAGGGTTGCAGAAGGTGGTAGAAAGGTGGAGGTTTAGGTTTGGGAGACAGGCAGCAGTGGTTTGGTGATCTGGGCTTGAGGAAATGAGTGCAGCTATAGGCCACTTATATAGCCTCCCACACCTGTGTGTGGCCAGGGAACAACCTGCCATACAATCAGGCTCGATTGATTTGGTGTCGGTGCCTCTCCATGAGCCTTTTGACAATCACAAATAAATGATGAACGTTTTATTTAAGTAGCATAAAAGTAGTGATATATTAACATAGCCTATACGCTGTTACTAGTAAAAGTCCATGCTTTAGTAAAAAAAAAAAAAAAAAAAAGGTTAGGAACAGTTGAAAGTAGTTGATATGTGATTCTTTCTCATAGCAATGTTATGCTTCATGCATTTTTGAATACATATTTGAATAAACGGTCTATTTAAAACCAGTATGGACGCATGAAGGTGTATTATTCATGCCAGTGTTTCTCAGAGTGGGGTCCGGTGACCCCCAGGGGTCATTAGGGAGGTTCCAGTGGCTCACCAGCATTAAGAAATAATAATGATGGTTAAATGTATACATAAATGTGGGGGTCCTTGACTTGAAAAGGTTTGAGAAGCACTGATTGATACCATCCATGATAATCTTCAGACAGTGTCTGCTGGTGAACACTAGATGGCGCCAAACGGCGGTTTTACAGTCTGTCCATGACAAGAATGTAAAAAACAGTGACAATAGATTTCACTCGAGCAGTGGTTTTCAACCCATTTTTCATATCAAGGCATATTATTTATTCGTAATTTGAGCCACGGACCACCATTTGATGACACCTCTCTCTCAGACCCAAAACTAAAGAAGATTTTGTTGCCGTTGGACAAGATTTTGTCCACAATAAGAGACAACAGGCAAACATTGGTTAAAATAACAATTCTTCTACATTCTCTAATCGTGTACGTAGACGTTCTTGTAAATTAAGTAATGCAGATGTTTAGCAATAATTAAATTCTGTGTAAAAAGGAAACCAAATGGACCATTTGGTTTCCTATTACGCTCTCAAGAGTTAAAGTTCTAACACTATTACTGGGCATGCCCAGGGGGGCATTCAGACAGATATTTTGTGAAGCCACTAAGAAAATCGGGACATCCTGAAAGTTCATATAATGGCCTGTTGTGGCGCTGTCATTGTCAAAAAACCCATATCCCCATAGAGGTCCATGTATTTGGGCCCAACTTCACCTAGACTGTATTACCTTAATAAACATGGTCATGCATACTTTCTGCTTCCACTAGTTTAAAGTCTCATTTCTCATGTCATAATATTCTTTTTGGAAAATTATGGTCCCATTTATTAAAAAAAATACCATAAAGTCGCGTATGTTCTGAGGGGCGTGGCTACCGTTACAGTCTATGAACGGGAGTCACCCCCCCATTCAGTCAAAATAAAAACCAACGAAGAGTAAGGGGGGAAGTCCCGCCTCGTTGTCTGGGCCAGCCAATGGCCAGCTGGGCCAAAACGGATCTAGAAAGATGGCGATTTACAATACAAGGACTGACTGGCTCCATTTTACGTCCATATCAGACCCGGCGAACGCTTTGTCCATATTTTTTTTACAGTCTATGGTAAAGCCAGGGCCCTGACCTAAAATAAAATAAATGGCTTGATATAGAACTAACAGCATCAATGTATTATTGTAAAAAAGTCATTGGAGATTTTGAAACAAATCTATAGCCTATACCCCTATTTGTAATAAAATAAAATAAAACAATAATTTCCACCATCAGATTCAGATAGGGTATTCACTGACTGGGCTACTAAAGGGCTTTCCACTGTTGGAGATTTATACATGGAGAAATGCTTTGCATCAATATATTAGTTTAGCACAAAATATAGGCTTTTCTAAACCAAGCCAAAAGTTATGTAGGCTGTCATTGTATTTTCTGTGAATTAACTCACAGTTTAACCCAGTGATCTTCAGCCATTTAAAGGACCCCCACATTAAATGTATATGCATTAGCCTATAGGGTGACAGGGTCCTAGGCCATTTCATTATGACTTTCATCTCTGGACTGGGACCCCAAAACATGTTTACAATATTTTACAACAGTAGCTACTTATATTTTGTTATTTAAAGCTGTGATTATTTATTTAAGAAGCACTGTTCAGAACCAATGTTTGCCTTGACAAAAAAAAATCCTTAACATCTAAGCTAAAATAATTATGACCGGGGACTTAAAGTCATTGTTTTAATTGATGGCCTTCATGCCCTGGCACTCAGCCTTAATTGTGCCCTCAAAAGGTTGACCACACTAAAGGCCAAGTGGCCTTGCCCCTAAAAGGATGACATTCCAGGCCTGCTCACAACATGTGTGTAACAAGTAGCCAATCTACGAGCTCACAACACGATGGCATCACTCACAACATGTGTGAGCTAACCAATGAAAAGAGCTTTGACTAAAATAATTACTTCATTGGATCAATATTGGAACACAGGTTATTTCTTGGAACATTCTTGGTCTACAACTAAACGGAGCTGCATGCGACGGAAACAACACAAATAAAAACTTCACACGAGGATGTAAAGGAAACATTCAGTCACAATGTCCAGTTTGCTAATTAATTCACAACGGTCAATATAAGTAAAATAAGGAGTATATAGGAGTATATTTTTATATTTTCCAAGAAGAACACAGCCAGTAGCATATTAAGTAAAACAGTATAGTGGCTATAGGCTATTTTGGGAAATAACTCGTTTACCTCAGATAATGTTTTCATATATAAAACCATGAAATGGTCTATGGTCTAATCTCATGGAATAAATGGATGAGGTGGACTAAACAAGTGTAGTGCTTGGGTCGTCCACTCACAGTTAACAGTTTTTTTTGTATTGAGTTGAAATGTTGTGTAATTCTGCAAACTGTTAATAAATACTTAAATCAATCAATCAATCACGCGCGCACACACACACGCACACACACACACGCACACACACACACGCGCACACGCACGCACGCACACACGCACACACACACACACACACACACACAGATTGTTCTAAACTTCAGTGGTTGTCTGGGATGGTTGAGGACGGTGCTACTGCATTGTTCTCAAAGTGGGGTCCTTGAGGGGGTTCCAGCTAGGGGGACCTCCAGGGGTCCTTGAGGGGGTTCCAGCTAGGGGGACCTCCAGGGGTCCTTGAGGGGGTTCCAGCTAGAGGGACCTCCAGGGGTCCTTGAGGGGGTTCCAGCTAGGGGGACCTCCAGGGGTCCTTGAGGGGGTTCCAGCTAGGGGGACCTCCAGGGGTCCTTGAGGGGGTTCCAGCTAGGGGGACCTCCAGGGGTCCTTGAGGGGTTCCAGCTAGGGGGACCTCAGCAAAATGATGGCTTTTCGAAAATAGACGATCTACAAAGCTCACAATTGTGAGCTTGTATTTTCAAAGGAATTTCACAAATGTTGACGAATATGTATATATACATGCAGTGTGGCGGTTTCACCAGCAGACGGTGCTGTAGAGCGGTGCCACAGGGTGATGAACATCATGGGGGCGTGGTCGTTCTGGTCCCACTCTGGGCCGCTGGGCGGGTACCAGTGTTGTTTTCGTCGACTAAAACCAAGACGAAAAATGTCCATCGACTATGCCTTTTTTCACTGACGAAAACTACAGGGAAACTAAATGAAAACTTTAAGCTATGATGACTAAAACTAAGACTAAATATGTTGACAATTTCGTCAACAGATAAAAAACTGGAGTAAAATGTTAGGAAGGGACTAGTGGACAAGAGATCCAGTATAAGTAAAAGACAAGTCATTTTACACTTGGTTGCATGCTGAAAATTGCAGATCTACAAGCTCACGTTGCGACGCGTTGTGAGCTTGTAGATCGGCTATTTTCAGTAATATCAGCCATTATGACGGCATCAAGGCCCGCCAGAACACATTTTAGTCGACTAAATCACCTGTAGATTTAGTCGACTAAAATTGGGTTGGACTCCAGCGCTTGGTCCATGCGCGCCCACACCCCTCTAGAGCAGAAAGCGCGCTGGCAGTCAGTTAAACAAAGCAGTTGAACGTTCAGAATGAAGCAATATTGCACGAGAGGCCCGGTGTGCTTTACCGTCGTTTAATGGCACGCCTGCGTTGCTGCAGGAACAAGCCGATAGGCCAGTTCCAGGGACGTGCACACACAGAGGTCAAAGGGGGCTTCAGCCCCCTGCCCCTTTTACCCGTCTGTAAAACAACTGCCCTCTCCAGACCACGAATGCAGCGTTTACTACATGGTGAAAGAAATGCAAATACCAATTTGACGTTCAGAGGCAGGCTCGAGCGTCACTTGCAGTCGCAGGTGTGTTGATGTGTTCATTATTTTTTAGTAGTAGCGTTAACCCGTTTAGACTTGAGGACGATTCTACAAAATGTCTTCTATATCCTGACGGTGTTCTGAAAAACCCATATTTCTATGTCAGTGGTTTTCAAACTATTTCATGTCAACGACCCCCCCAAAAATGATATGTAATTGGCCGCCGACCCCCAACTGAAAATATGTTGTTCCAGGGACCTCCCCAGAACAGAAGCAAAGATGTGAGTTAAAATAATATATATTCAAAGATTTGCGCCACATTTTCATGATTTTTCAAAAATAGCAGATCTACAAGCTCGTAGCGCGGCACTATGAGCTTGTAGATCTGCTATTTTTCAATAGCTAAAGTGTAACATAATGCTTAACCCATTATGGGCGGGAACCCCTTTTGGTGTTTTAAGCATTACTGTATGTTATACTTTAGCTATTGAAAAAGCAGACCTACAAGGTCATAGTGCAGCAGCACCGAGTGCCGCGCTACGAGCTTGTAGGTCTGCTATTTTTTTTTAATCCTGAGCAATGTGGTGCAAAACGTTTTTAACCACCAATATAGAAACATAGGGTTTTTCAGAAAACTGTCAGGATTTAGAAGGCATTTGTAGAATCGTCCTCAGGTATAAATACATTATTGTTTGAAAATGTGGTTGTGAAAATTTGGCACAAATCTTATTCTTTCAGAGCGAACGTTTTTAACTCAAATCTTTCCTTCTGGGGGAGTCCCTGGAACAACATATTTACAGATGGGGGTCGGCGGCCAATTACATATAATTATGTTTGGGGCTTTTTTAGAAAACTGTCATGATTTAGAATACATTTTGGAGAACCTGGTCTCAGTCCTAAATGGGTTAATGATTAAGGTATTGAACAGTGGTCTAGCCCCCCCCCCCCCCCCCCCCCCCCTACATGCTCACAACGCCTCGCAAATGCTCGTTGTGAGCTTGTAGATCAGATATTTTGTTAATGGTTGCCTCTTTCTTAGGTCATATTTTACAATTTGGCTAATGTTTGACATTTTTATAGTGGTTCTGTTCATTACAATTTACAAGTTAGGCATTTACTGTTCACAGTGATTTACAGTATAGAACAACACATTGAAATACATCAGATACATGAAAAATAGTCATCAAGAATCATAAGTAAGTTAAGAACCTAACATCCGTCTAACAGTAGAATATCTGTACAGTGAAACTATGAGTATAAAATGCTGTCCAAATGACATAAGTTGAGCCTATTATACGCCTGTAAGGTCGTCGAGGCTAGGCCAGGTGCTACTTATGATGCTAATGGTCCAAAGTGTGCAGATACAGAATACTGCATGTCACTTTGTTTACTGTTCATTGAGAAAACAATGTTGCACATTA
>NC_139716.1:2879999-2887499 GCF_964188405.1 Protomyctophum parallelum | reverse complement strand
CCCATCATCCTTTAACTTAAAATTGGCTTTCAAGTCTTGGGTCCTGTCATTCAGAATCATAAAAAGCATCCTCCTGTGCGACACAACGTGCCTCAGCTCAGGTGATTTGCAGCCTGACGGCAACTTTTTTACTGGTGACACAACTTTGCCAAACCAGGACAACTCCTTCACAATAAGTTCTTCACTTATAAACGGGGGGATATTCGACAACATCACCTTTTTCGCTGGTGTAGCGAGGGGCGTCACGGACACAAACGTGTCCTTTATGACCACACCGTTTGTTACTACAGTGTTTGCTTTCTCCACCCCGTCCACAAAGATCACCATTCCACCGTTCATTCTAGCGGCGGATCTTACACTAGCCGCTCCGACCACCTTGGCCACTGCCAGGCTGCAGTCTTCCACTGAACACGGGACATTAGGCGAGATTTTAATGCCATGTTTCCTCGCCAAATTGTCAAGCAGCAGCAGCCACAAGACCCGCTGACTGCAGCGGGGATTTAACACTAATCAATAAAAGAGAAAACCTCTTTAAAGAGCAACCCAGCAAAGCATGAAAAAGAATATAGAAAGAAACTCACTCACTCCGTAGAGACTCACTCCGCACCACCACCCCACACACGCTCGCACATGCGCACGAGAGAGAGAGAGAGAGAGAGAGAGAGAGAGAGAGAGAGAGACTACTTACAGCAGGAAATCAAAAACTTTATGATGGCATAACCTGCATCGGTCACATTGGCAACGGGTGACAGCCTATATATAAAGTTAATGGCAGACAGGACTGTGAAAAACTTCAGGGCTACTGACCCGATGCGCACGCACGCACGCACGCGCACACACTAAGAGAGAGAGAGCGAGAGAGAGAGAGAGAGAGAGCGAGAGAGAAAGACTTTGACTTTTTATAAAACCTTTTATTTACAAACTAAAAAAAGCAACAACCGCTTGTTTTCAATCAAAAACATCCATGTCGTTAACCAAGGGCATTTTACCAAAGCATAAAATAACATCAACTGAACAGATAGCATCATTAATCATTCAACACCATTTTCCCTAAATTAATGCAGAGGGTTCATCCAGTGACATGCTGCTGCCACCCCTGGGAAACTGCCCATAGATCCGAAGTCCCGTTAGTCCGAACATGCACTGCTCCCGTGCTTGCGGTTAGGTTTAGGTTTGCTTTTTAATTGGCGACGCCACCTTCCCAAACTTGGTCAACTCTCTCGCTATCAGCTCATCGTCAATGAAAGGGGGGACGTTTGACAGAAACACTTTACTCGCTGGCATTGCGAGTGGCGTTGCCTTCACAGGCGTGCCCTTAACTACAACGCCACTCTCAATTACAGCGTTTGCTTTATTCATCTCATCGACAAAAATTACAACGCCACCGTTCATCCTGGCAGCAGATTTAACGCTAGCGGGTCCGACTACTTTCGCGACCGCTAAACTACAGTCCTCTACAGAACACGGGAAGGCTGGCGAGATCTTAAAGCCGTGCTTCCGTGTGAGAGTTGTGAAAGCCATAGCAACGCCGACAGCCGTCAGCGCGCAGCAAAACACAAAACCACCAACAGCAGTTTAAACACTAGACCAGTGCATAACCGCAAAAAACAATACTAGCGAGATAGAAAGAGCAAAAGACAGAGTATAGATAGAACAAACACTCACTCCGTAACCTCCGCACCACGCTCCCCCCTCACACACATCCGCACGAGAGAGAGAGAGAGAGAGAGAGAGAGAGAGAGGCTTGAAGAAAAAGATAGGGCCACAACACTGGGCACACAGCCACACACACACACACACACACACACGCCACAAAACATGCAGTCATGCAGTCGCCTGCCAAGTTCTTCTGCGCATTATTTATTTCCCAGTTCAACCACGGACTCACGTGCGCGTGCATGTGCAGTTTGATTTCAGCATCACTAATCAAAATAATACAAAACAAGTTAACAACACATAATAATAATAACCCATCCGTTACTCAGTGTTGGGCAGTAGCTAGCTACAAGTAGCGAAGCTACATAGCTTAACTACATTTATCAGTAGCTTGATGGTAGCTTCACTCCTTTTGAACCAAGTAGCGTTTTTTGTAGTGTAGCTATTTTTAGACCCAAGTAGTGACGTAGCTTTCAACAAAAGCTATATGTTACAAATTGACTGTTAAATAAAGTTTTGTGGGGGAAAAAAATCCCTGGAAAAAAATCCATGATTGGTTGGAGCCACTTGTATTGATTAGTCAACACTAGTTTTATTTCTAAGTCTACCTACAGGACATTAACATCTCATTTAAGTGCCTGTCAGAATTCTCTCAATCTGAGTATCCCATCCTCAAATATTCGGTAAAACAGTGCCTATCGAGGCAACAGTCTGTCTTGAGTGACTAGCATTCTCTAGTCTAAATTATGTCTCTCAGCTGGTGTGCAAATGGCTAGGCTGTGGCAATAATAATAATTAAAAAAAAAATATATATATAACTAAAATCGTTCATTTTTTGGAACCATGAACTTTAGTTCAAAATGTTGAATTATGAACTGAATTAGTTCCTTTAAAAACTTTTAACTGTGAACTGAACTATAGTTAATAAAAAAAAGAACTTTCCCAACACTGAACACATGAATCAGCCGGCTCCTGACACCGCAAGGTACATTAATACAAGTAAATGTGAAAAAGTTGACACCAAAAGCCAGACAGAGGGCTTGTTTCCTGTTTGTTTTTTAATAAACAATCAAACTCAGCATTTTTGCCTGCCTATTAGGCTATTTGTTCGGTGGAAACTTGATCATTAAGTTGATAAAAAATATTAAAAAAAAAAAAGTAGTGTCCATGTAGCTAGCTACTTTTGCCATGTAGCTTATAGTGTAGCTTGCTACAATTATCTGGGGATAGCTTCGTTGTAGTTGAGCTATATTTAATAGAGAGTAACTGGTAGTGTAGCTTACTACATTTTCCAAGTAGCTTGCCCATCACTGCCGTTACTACATGTGCAGGACACAATACTGGGTTTAAAAACACAGACACAACATGCGTGTGTGTGTGTACAAGAGAGTGTGTGCTGTGCATTTGCATGTATGAGCACACATGTGTGCAAAAGAGAAAGAGAGAGAAGAGAGAGAGAGAGAGAGAGAGAGAGAGAGAGAGAGATGAGAGAGAGAGGAATGAGAGAATGAGAGAGAGAGAGAGAGAGAGAGAGAGAGAGAGAGAGAGAGAGAGAGAGATAAAGGCCTACTGACCTGAGCTCCTTCAGTCTACAATGTGTTGACATCAGTCCAACACAGAGACCCTTAACGCCTGCGTCGTGCAGCTTGTTACCCCACAGGTCCAGGAGTGTCAGACTAGAGGAGATGGAGCAGAGAACTGAGGCCAGATCTTCACAGCATCTCTCTGTGAGTCCACAGTCCCCCAACCTGAATGGAGATGAACACATGAAAATGTTATTCTGTCTCATTAAATGTCTTTAGTCAAGTCCATTTTATTTGTACAACACATTTCATACCAGATAAACTCAGTGTGGTTCACATTAAAATAATACATTATTATAAATAAACACACATACATGCACGCGCACACAGATGTGCACACACACACACACACACACACACACACACACACACACACACACGCGCACGGACACACACACGCACACACAAGCGCGCGCGCACACACACACACACACACACACACACACACACACACACACAGACACACACACACACACACACACACACACACACACACACACACACACACACACACACACACACACACAGACACACAGACACACAGACACACACACACACAGTGGTGTAAAGTAACTATAGTTACTACTGTAGTTACTTTGTAGATTTAGATTATTATTACATAACAGTAACCACTTCAGCCCTATATACTTCTACAAGCTCACAACGCACCGACACACTGCAAGCTTGTAGATCTGCTTTTTACGAAAGATTTGTGTACATTTTGAAAAGTGGTGAAAAGGAACATTCTGCATAATTAGTACTATATTTTAACCCATTTCAATCCTAAATGTTTTCTGAAAAATCTATGTTTCTATGTCAGTGGTGGTCAACCTTTTTCATGTCGTGATTAATCATTTATTTTGCTGCCGACCCCCATCTCAAAATATGTTGTTCCAGGGACCCCCCAGAAGCAAAGATTTTAGTTAAAAACATTTGCTGTGAAAGAATATATATTCAAAGATTTGCGCCACATTTTCACGATTTTTCAATAGCTATAAAGTATAACATAATGCTTAAAACACCAAAAGGGTTTCCCGTCCTGGCGTCCTGAATGGGTTAAGTATATTTTGATGCCAATTATTTGGTATTTTGGTAATATATGGGGACCTACCACGGGTCATGGACAAAGTCAGAGAGAGAAGGATGAGGCTGGCAGGGCACTGCGTCAGGCACCCAGAACTTGAGGCAAGTACTGTACATTGACCCTATGGGAGCCAACCCAGGGCAAAGCCAGTAGGTGAAAGAAGCGTACCACCTATGTAGACGTGCTGCGGCGCGACAGCTTGGCTAACAACACTGCAGAGCTCAATAACCTGATGTTGGATAGGAATTTGTGGAGGGCAGTGATCCAGGAATCCCGAGTTGGTGTTGGCTAGACCTCACTCTCACAGCAACTAATTTGGTACTTTTACTCAAGTACATTTTGAATACCGGACATTCAACTAACAGAGTTCTACATTGTGTTATTGATACTTTTATTTCAATTGTGAGTACTTTTGTTCAGAACACGTTGCATCGTGTTGTGAACTTGTAGATCTATATAAGAGATATAGAGATCTTATAGAGAATATAATGAATTTTGGTGGAAATGTGTATTTTGATCTCTGTGTGTGTGTGTGTGTGTGTGTGTGTGTGTGTGTGTGTGTGTGTGTGTGTGTGTGTGTGTGTGTGTGTGTGTGTGTGTGTGTGTGTGTGTGTGTGCGCGTGCGTGCCTGCCTACATGCATGAGTGTGTGTGTGTGTGTGTGTGTGTGTGTGTGTGTGTGTGTGTGTGTGTATATATGCGTGTGTGTGTGTGTACAAGAGAGTGTGTGGTGCGCACACACAAAAGAGAGAGAGAGAGAGAGAGAGAGAGAGAGAGAGACTTTGACTTTTCTAAAACCCTTTTATTTACAAACTAAAAACAAGTAACAATTCAGTTGTTTTCAAACACATTCGAGGTTCAAAAACAAGGGCATTCTTACCCAAAAACCAAACCAAAAAGACAACTGAGCAAATAACATCGTTAAAACACCAATGTTGCACAAAAGTGTCCACATTTTTCATTCCCTGGTGAAATCTAAAATCGATCCAAATCCTCGCCCTAACCAGTGAGATAAAAACACTGACCAGGTCCTGTGTTACTTCTCTTTCCATCTGGTTTCTCCTGGTCAAGTAGACTGCCATTTTTGCTTCCTTTAGCAGAAAATTGAGCAACTGCCACTTTTACCCACGCCACTCGTCCCTGCGCTGGGCTCAGCAGCAGTGGACGGCCGTTTTGGGCAAAGAACGAACCAAGTGCCCCTCCCCCCCCCGCATCCGAAACATTTCATGCTCTCAGTAGTGGCAAAAAGAGTGTATTCAAACCCATCATCCTTTAACTTAAAATTGGCTTTCAAGTCTTGGGTCCTGTCATTCAGAATCATAAAAAGCATCCTCCTGTGCGACACAACGTGCCTCAGCTCAGGTGATTTGCAGCCTGACGGCAACTTTTTTACTGGTGACACAACTTTGCCAAATCAGGAAAACTCCTTCACAATAAGTTCTTCACTTATAAACGGGGGGATATTCGACAACATCACCTTTTTCGCTGGTGTAGCGAGGGGCGTCACGGACACAAACGTGTCCTTTATGACCACACCGTTTGTTACTACAGTGTTTGCTTTCTCCACCCCGTCCACAAAGATCACCACTCCACCGTTCATTCTAGCGGCGGATCTTACACTAGCCGCTCCGACCACCTTGGCCACTGCCAGGCTGCAGTCTTCCACTGAACACGGGACATTAGGCGAGATTTTAATGCCATGTTTCCTCGCCAAATTGTCAAGCAGCAGCAGCCACAAGACCCTCTGACTGCAGCGGGGATTTAACACTAATCAATAAAAGAGAAAACCTCTTTAAAGAGCAACCCAGCAAAGCATGAAAAAGAATATAGAAAGAAACTCACTCACTCCGTAGAGACTCACTCCGCACCACCACCCCACACATGCTCGCACATGCGCACGAGAGAGAGAGAGAGAGAGAGAGAGAGAGAGAGAGAGAGAGAGAGAGACTACTTACAGCAGGAAATCAAAAACTTTATGATGGCATAACCTGCATCGGTCACATTGGCAACGGGTGACAGCCTATATATAAAGTTAATGGCAGACAGGACTGTGAAAAACTTCAGGGCTACTGACCCGATGCGCACGCACGCACGCACGCACGCACGCGCACACACTAAGAGAGAGAGAGCGAGAGAGAGAGAGAGAGAGAGAGAGAGATAGACTTTGACTTTTTATAAAACCTTTTATTTACAAACTAAAAAAAGCAACAACCGCTTGTTTTCAATCAAAAACATCCATGTCGTTAACCAAGGGCATTTTACCAAAGCATAAAATAACATCAACTGAACAGATAGCATCATTAATCATTCAACACCATTTTCCCTAAATTAATGCAGAGGGTTCATCCAGTGACATGCTGCTGCCACCCCTGGGAAACTGCCCATAGATCCGAAGTCCCGTTAGTCCGAACATGCACTGCTCCCGTGCTTGCGGTTAGGTTTAGGTTTGCTCCCGTGCTTGCAGTTAGGTTTAGGTTAGGGTTAGAGATAGGGATAGTAATTTCGGAACAATGAACCTTCTGAAAATCATGAACAGCATTCTCCTGTGAGAAACAACATGTCGCAACTCAGGTGATTTACATCCTGATGGGAGCTTTTTAATTGGCGACGCCACCTTCCCAAACTTGGTCAACTCTCTCGCTATCAGCTCATCGTCAATGAAAGGGGGGACGTTTGACAGAAACACTTTACTCGCTGGCATTGCGAGTGGCGTTGCCTTCACAGGCGTGCCCTTAACTACAACGCCACTCTCAATTACAGCGTTTGCTTTATTCATCTCATCGACAAAAATTACAACGCCACCGTTCATCCTGGCAGCAGATTTAACGCTAGCGGGTCCGACTACTTTCGCGACCGCTAAACTACAGTCCTCTACAGAACACGGGAAGGCTGGCGAGATCTTAAAGCCGTGCTTCCGTGTGAGAGTTGTGAAAGCCATAGCAACGCCGACAGCCGTCAGCGCGCAGCAAACACAAAACCACCAACAGCAGTTTAAACACTAGACCAGTGCATAACCGCAAAAAACAATACTAGCGAGATAGAAAGAGCAAAAGACAGAGTATAGATAGAACAAACACTCACTCCGTAACCTCCGCACCACGCTCCCCCCTCACACACATCCGCACGAGAGAGAGAGAGAGAGAGAGAGAGAGAGACAGGCTTGAAGAAAAAGATAGGG